>NW_027664034.1:0-164804 GCF_964034855.1 Anser brachyrhynchus
GTGGGGATGCAGTGCAGTGAGTGCAGAGAGTGCACTGGCACCAGTGGGGATGCAGTGCAGTGAGTCCCGAGAGTGCACTGGCACCAGTGGGCGTGCAGTGCAATGAGTCCAGAGAGTGCACTGGCACCAGTGGGGATGCAGTGCAGTGAGTCCAGAGAGTTCACTGGCACTACTGGGGATGCAGTGCAGTGAGTCCAGAGAGTGCACTGGCAACAGTGGGCATGCAGTGCAGTGAGTCCAGAGAGTTCACTGGCACCAGTGGGGATGCAGTGCAGTGACTCCAGAGAGTGCACTGGCACCAGTGGGGATGCACTGCAGTGAGTCCAGACAGTGCACTGGCACCAGTGGGGATGCAGTGCAGTGAGTCCAGAGAGTGCACTGGCACCAGTGGGGATGCAGTGTAGTGACTCTAGAGAGTGCACTGGCACCAGTGGGGATGCAGTGCAGTGAGTCCAGAGAGTGCACTGGCACCAGTGGGGATGCAGTGCAGTGAGTCCAGAGAGTGCACTGGCACCAGTGGGGATGCAGTGCAGTGAGTCCCGAGAGTGCACTGGCACCAGTGGGCGTGCAGTGCAATGAGTCCAGAGAGTGCACTGTCACCAGTGGGGATGCAGTGCAGTGAGTCCAGAGAGTGCCGTGGCACCACTGGGGATGCACTGCAGTGAGTCCAGAGAGTGCACTGGCACCACTAGGGATGCAGTGCAGTGACTCCAGAGAGTGCACTGGCACCAGTGGGGATGCAGTGCAGTGAGTCCCGAGAGTGCACTGGCACCACCGGGGATTCAGTGCAGTGAGTCCAGAGAGTTCACTGGCACCACTAGGGATGCAGTGCAGTGACTCCAGAAAGTGCACTGGCACCAGTGGGGATGCAGTGCAGTGAGTCCAGAGAGTGCACTGGCACCAGTGGGAATGCAGTGCAGTGAGTCCAGAGAGTGCACTGGCACCAGTGGGGATGCACTGCAGTGAGTCCAGAGAGTGCACTGGCACCAGTGGGGATGCAGTGCAGTGAGTCCAGAGAGTGCACTGGCACCACCGGGGATTCAGTGCAGTGAGTCCAGAGAGTTCACTGGCACCACTAGGGATGCAGTGCAGTGACTCCAGAAAGTGCACTGGCACCAGTGGGGATGCAGTGCAGTGAGTCCAGAGAGTGCACTGGCACCAGTGGGGATGCAGTGCAGTGAGTCCAGAGAGTTCACTGGCACCAGTGGGGATGCAGTGCATTGACTCCAGAGAGTGCACTGGCACCAGTGGGGATGCACTGCAGTGAGTCCAGAGAGTGCACTGGCACCACTGGGGATGCAGTGCAGTGACTCCATAGACTGCACTGGCACCAGTGGGGATGCAGTGCAGTGAGTCCAGAGAGTGCACTGGCACCAGTGGGGATGCAGTGCAGTGAGTCCAGAGAGTGCACTGGCTCCACTAGGGATGCAGTGCAGTGACTCCATAAAGTGCACTGGCACTACTGGGTATGCAGTGCAGTGAGTCCAGAGAGTGCACTGGCACCAGTGGGGATGCAGTGCAGTCAGTCCAGAGAGTGCACTGGCACCACTGGGGATGCAGTGCAGTGAGTCCAGAGAGTGCACTGGCACCAGTGGGGTTGCAGTGCAGTGAGTCCAGAGAGTGCACTGGCAGCAGTGGGAATGCAGTGCAGTGAGTCCAGAGAGTGCACTGGCACCAGTGGGGATGCAGTGTAGTGAGTCCAGAGAGTGCACTGGCACCAGTGGGGTTGCAGTGCAGTGAGTCCAGAGAGTGCACTGGCAGCAGTGGGAATACAGTGCAGTGAGTCCAGAGAGTGCACTGGCAGCAGTGGGTATGCAGTGCAGTGAGTCCAGAGAGTGCACTGGCACCAGTGGGGATGCAGTGCAGTGAGTGCAGAGAGTGCCGTGGCACCACTGGGGATGCAGTGCAGTGAGTCCAGAGAGTGCACTGGCACCACTAGGGATGCAGTGCAGTGACTCCAGAAAGTGCACTGGCACTACTGGAGATGCAGTGCAGTGAGTCCAGAGAGTGCACTGGCACCAGTCGGGATGCAGTGCAGTGAGTCCAGAGAGTGCACTGGCACCACTGGGGGTGCAGTGCAGTGAGTCCAGAGAGTGCACTGGCACCAGTGGGGATGCAGTGTAGTGAGTCCAGAGAGTGCACTGGCACCAGTGGGGTTGCAGTGCAGTGAGTCCAGAGAGTGCACTGGCACCAGTGGGGATGCAGTGCAGTGAGTCCAGAGAGTGCACTGGCATCTGTGGGGATGCAGTGCAGTGAGTCCAGAGAGTGCACTGGCACCACTGGGGATGCAGTGCAGTGACTCCAGAGAGTGCACTGGCACCAGTGGGGATGCAGTGCAGTGAGTCCAGAGAGTCCACTGGCACCAGTGGGGATGCAGTTCAGTGAGCCCAGAGAGTGCACTGGCACCAGTGGGGATGCAGTGCAGTGAGTACAGAGAGTGCACTGGCACAAGTGGGGATGCAGTGCAGTCAGTCCAGACAGTGCAATGGCACCAGTGGGGATGCAAAGCAGTGAGTCCAGAGAGTGCACTGGCACCAGTGGGAATGCAGTGCAGTGAGTTGAGAGAGTGCACTGGAACCAGTGCGGATGCACTGCAGTGTCTCCAGAGAGTGCACTGGCAGCAGTGGTTATGCAGTGCAGTGAGTCCAGAGAGTGCATTGGCACCAGTGGGGATGCAGTGCAGTGAGTCCAGAGAGTGCACTGGCACCAGTGGGGATGCAGTGCAGTGAGTCCAGAGAGTGCACTGGTACCAGTGGGGATGCAGTGCAGTGAGTCCAGAGAGTGCACTGGCACCACTGCGGATCAGTGCAGTGACTCTAGAGAGTGCACTGGCACCAGTGGGAATGCAGTGCAGTGAGTCCAGAGAGTGCACTGGCACCAGTGGGGATGCAGTGCAGTGAGTGCAGAGAGTGCACTGGCACCAGTGGGGATGCAGTGCAGTGAGTCCCGAGAGTGCACTGGCACCAGTGGGCGTGCAGTGCAATGAGTCCAGAGAGTGCACTGGCACCAGTGGGGATGCAGTGCAGTGAGTCCAGAGAGTTCACTGGCACTACTGGGGATGCAGTGCAGTGAGTCCAGAGAGTGCACTGGCAACAGTGGGCATGCAGTGCAGTGAGTCCAGAGAGTTCACTGGCACCAGTGGGGATGCAGTGCAGTGACTCCAGAGAGTGCACTGGCACCAGTGGGGATGCACTGCAGTGAGTCCAGACAGTGCACTGGCACCAGTGGGGATGCAGTGCAGTGAGTCCAGAGAGTGCACTGGCACCAGTGGGGATGCAGTGTAGTGACTCTAGAGAGTGCACTGGCACCAGTGGGGATGCAGTGCAGTGAGTCCAGAGAGTGCACTGGCACCAGTGGGGATGCAGTGCAGTGAGTCCAGAGAGTGCACTGGCACCAGTGGGGATGCAGTGCAGTGAGTCCCGAGAGTGCACTGGCACCAGTGGGCGTGCAGTGCAATGAGTCCAGAGAGTGCACTGTCACCAGTGGGGATGCAGTGCAGTGAGTCCAGAGAGTGCCGTGGCACCACTGGGGATGCACTGCAGTGAGTCCAGAGAGTGCACTGGCACCACTAGGGATGCAGTGCAGTGACTCCAGAGAGTGCACTGGCACCAGTGGGGATGCAGTGCAGTGAGTCCAGAGAGTGCACTGGCACCACCGGGGATTCAGTGCAGTGAGTCCAGAGAGTTCACTGGCACCACTAGGGATGCAGTGCAGTGACTCCAGAAAGTGCACTGGCACCAGTGGGGATGCAGTGCAGTGAGTCCAGAGAGTGCACTGGCACCAGTGGGAATGCAGTGCAGTGAGTCCAGAGAGTGCACTGGCACCAGTGGGGATGCACTGCAGTGACTCCAGAGAGTGCACTGGCACCAGTGGGGATGCAGTGCAGTGAGTCCAGAGAGTGCACTGGCACCACCGGGGATTCAGTGCAGTGAGTCCAGAGAGTTCACTGGCACCACTAGGGATGCAGTGCAGTGACTCCAGAAAGTGCACTGGCACCAGTGGGGATGCAGTGCAGTGAGTCCAGAGAGTGCACTGGCACCAGTGGGGATGCAGTGCAGTGAGTCCAGAGAGTTCACTGGCACCAGTGGGGATGCAGTGCATTGACTCCAGAGAGTGCACTGGCACCAGTGGGGATGCACTGCAGTGAGTCCAGAGAGTGCACTGGCACCACTGGGGATGCAGTGCAGTGACTCCATAGACTGCACTGGCACCAGTGGGGATGCAGTGCAGTGAGTCCAGAGAGTGCACTGGCACCAGTGGGGATGCAGTGCAGTGAGTCCAGAGAGTGCACTGGCTCCACTAGGGATGCAGTGCAGTGACTCCATAAAGTGCACTGGCACTACTGGGTATGCAGTGCAGTGAGTCCAGAGAGTGCACTGGCACCAGTGGGGATGCAGTGCAGTCAGTCCAGAGAGTGCACTGGCACCACTGGGGATGCAGTGCAGTGAGTCCAGAGAGTGCACTGGCACCAGTGGGGTTGCAGTGCAGTGAGTCCAGAGAGTGCACTGGCAGCAGTGGGAATGCAGTGCAGTGAGTCCAGAGAGTGCACTGGCACCAGTGGGGATGCAGTGTAGTGAGTCCAGAGAGTGCACTGGCACCAGTGGGGTTGCAGTGCAGTGAGTCCAGAGAGTGCACTGGCAGCAGTGGGAATACAGTGCAGTGAGTCCAGAGAGTGCACTGGCAGCAGTGGGTATGCAGTGCAGTGAGTCCAGAGAGTGCACTGGCACCAGTGGGGATGCAGTGCAGTGAGTGCAGAGAGTGCCGTGGCACCACTGGGGATGCAGTGCAGTGAGTCCAGAGAGTGCACTGGCACCACTAGGGATGCAGTGCAGTGACTCCAGAAAGTGCACTGGCACTACTGGAGATGCAGTGCAGTGAGTCCAGAGAGTGCACTGGCACCAGTCGGGATGCAGTGCAGTGAGTCCAGAGAGTGCACTGGCACCACTGGGGGTGCAGTGCAGTGAGTCCAGAGAGTGCACTGGCACCAGTGGGGATGCAGTGTAGTGAGTCCAGAGAGTGCACTGGCACCAGTGGGGTTGCAGTGCAGTGAGTCCAGAGAGTGCACTGGCACCAGTGGGGATGCAGTGCAGTGAGTCCAGAGAGTGCACTGGCATCTGTGGGGATGCAGTGCAGTGAGTCCAGAGAGTGCACTGGCACCACTGGGGATGCAGTGCAGTGACTCCAGAGAGTGCACTGGCACCAGTGGGGATGCAGTGCAGTGAGTCCAGAGAGTCCACTGGCACCAGTGGGGATGCAGTTCAGTGAGCCCAGAGAGTGCACTGGCACCAGTGGGGATGCAGTGCAGTGAGTACAGAGAGTGCACTGGCACAAGTGGGGATGCAGTGCAGTCAGTCCAGACAGTGCAATGGCACCAGTGGGGATGCAAAGCAGTGAGTCCAGAGAGTGCACTGGCACCAGTGGGAATGCAGTGCAGTGAGTTGAGAGAGTGCACTGGAACCAGTGCGGATGCACTGCAGTGTCTCCAGAGAGTGCACTGGCAGCAGTGGTTATGCAGTGCAGTGAGTCCAGAGAGTGCATTGGCACCAGTGGGGATGCAGTGCAGTGAGTCCAGAGAGTGCACTGGCACCAGTGGGGATGCAGTGCAGTGAGTCCAGAGAGTGCACTGGTACCAGTGGGGATGCAGTGCAGTGAGTCCAGAGAGTGCACTGGCACCACTGCGGATCAGTGCAGTGACTCTAGAGAGTGCACTGGCACCAGTGGGAATGCAGTGCAGTGAGTCCAGAGAGTGCACTGGCACCAGTGGGGATGCAGTGCAGTGAGTGCAGAGAGTGCACTGGCACCAGTGGGGATGCAGTGCAGTGAGTCCCGAGAGTGCACTGGCACCAGTGGGCGTGCAGTGCAATGAGTCCAGAGAGTGCACTGGCACCAGTGGGGATGCAGTGCAGTGAGTCCAGAGAGTTCACTGGCACTACTGGGGATGCAGTGCAGTGAGTCCAGAGAGTGCACTGGCAACAGTGGGCATGCAGTGCAGTGAGTCCAGAGAGTTCACTGGCACCAGTGGGGATGCAGTGCAGTGACTCCAGAGAGTGCACTGGCACCAGTGGGGATGCACTGCAGTGAGTCCAGACAGTGCACTGGCACCAGTGGGGATGCAGTGCAGTGAGTGCAGAGAGTGCACTGGCACCAGTGGGGATGCAGTGTAGTGACTCTAGAGAGTGCACTGGCACCAGTGGGGATGCAGTGCAGTGAGTCCAGAGAGTGCACTGGCACCAGTGGGGATGCAGTGCAGTGAGTGCAGAGAGTGCACTGGCACCAGTGGGGATGCAGTGCAGTGAGTCCCGAGAGTGCACTGGCACCAGTGGGCGTGCAGTGCAATGAGTCCAGAGAGTGCACTGGCACCAGTGGGGATGCAGTGCAGTGAGTCCAGAGAGTGCCGTGGCACCACTGGGGATGCAGTGCAGTGAGTCCAGAGAGTGCACTGGCACCACTAGGGATGCAGTGCAGTGACTCCAGAGAGTGCACTGGCACCAGTGGGGATGCAGTGCAGTGAGTCCAGAGAGTGCACTGGCACCACCGGGGATTCAGTGCAGTGAGTCCAGAGAGTTCACTGGCACCACTAGGGATGCAGTGCAGTGACTCCAGAAAGTGCACTGGCACCAGTGGGGATGCAGTGCAGTGAGTCCAGAGAGTGCACTGGCACCAGTGGGAATGCAGTGCAGTGAGTCCAGAGAGTGCACTGGCACCAGTGGGGATGCACTGCAGTGACTCCAGAGAGTGCACTGGCACCAGTGGGGATGCAGTGCAGTGAGTCCAGAGAGTGCACTGGCACCACCGGGGATTCAGTGCAGTGAGTCCAGAGAGTTCACTGGCACCACTAGGGATGCAGTGCAGTGACTCCAGAAAGTGCACTGGCACCAGTGGGGATGCAGTGCAGTGAGTCCAGAGAGTGCACTGGCACCACTGGGAATGCAGTGCAGTGAGTCCAGAGAGTGCACTGGCACCAGTGGGGATGTAGTGCAGTGAGTCCAGAGAGTGCACTGGCACCAGTGGGGATGCAAAGCAGTGACTCCAGAGAGTGCACTGGCACCACTAGGGATGCAGTGCAGTGAGTCCAGAGAGTGCACTGGCACCAGTGGGGATGTAGTGCAGTGAGTCCAGAGAGTGCACTGGCACCAGTGGGAATGCAGTGCAGTGAGTCCAGAGAGTGCACTGGCACCAGTGGGGATGCAAAGCAGTGAGTCCAGAGAGTGCACTGGCACCAGTGGGGATGCAGTGCAGTGAGTCCAGAGAGTGCACTGGCACCAGTGGGGATGCAGTGCAGTGAGTCCAGAGAGTGCAATGGCACCAGTGGGAATGCAAAGCAGTGAGTCCAGAGAGTGCACTGGCACCAGTGGGAATGCAGTGCAGTGAGTTGAGAGAGTGCACTGGAACCAGTGCGGATGCACTGCAGTGTCTCCAGAGAGTGCACTGGCACCACTTCTGATGCAGTGCAGTGAGTCCAGAGAGTGCATTGGCACCAGTGGGGATGCAGTGCACTGACTCCAGAGAGTGCACTGGCACCAGTGGGGATGCAGTGCAGTGAGTCCAGAGAGTGCACTGGCACCAGTGGGGTTGCAGTGCAGTGAGTCCAGAGAGTGCACTGGCACCAGTGGGGATGCAGTGCAGTGAGTCTAGAGAGTGCACTGGCAGCAGTGGTGATGCAGTGCAGTGAGTCCACAGAGTGCACTGGCACCAGTGGGGATGCAGTGCAGTGACTCCAGAGAGTGCTCTGGCAGCAGTGGGGATGCAGTGCAGTGAGTCCAGAGAGTGCACTGGCACCAGTGGGGATGCAGTGCAGTGAGTCCAGAGAGTGCACTGGCACCAGTGGGGATGTAGTGCAGTGAGTCCAGAGAGTGCACTGGCACCAGTGGGGATGCAAAGCAGTGACTCCAGAGAGTGCACTGGCACTCTTGGGGATGCAGTGCAGTGAGTCCAGAGAGTGCACTGGCACCAGTGGGGATGTAGTGCAGTGAGTCCAGAGAGTGCACTGGCACCAGTGGGGATGCAGTGCAGTGAGTCCAGAGAGTGCACTGGCACCACTGGGGATGCAGTGCAGTGAGTCCAGAGAGTTCACTGGCACCACTGGGGATGCAGTGCAGTGAGTCCAGAGAGTTCACTGGCACCACTGGGGATGCAGTGCAGTGTAGTGAGTCCTTAGAGTGCACTGGCACCAGTGGGGATGCAGTGCAGTGAGTCCAGAGAGTGCACTGGCACCAGTGGGGATGCACTGCAGTGACTCCAGAGAGTGCACTGGCACCAGTGGGGATGCAGTGCAGTGAGTCCAGAGAGTGCACTGGCACCACCGGGGATTCAGTGCAGTGAGTCCAGAGAGTTCACTGGCACCACTAGGGATGCAGTGCAGTGACTCCAGAAAGTGCACTGGCACCAGTGGGGATGCAGTGCAGTGAGTCCAGAGAGTGCACTGGCACCACTGGGAATGCAGTGCAGTGAGTCCAGAGAGTTCACTGGCACCAGTGGGGATGCAGTGCAGTGAGTCCAGAGAGTTCACTGGCACCAGTGGGGATGCAGTGCAGTGAGTCCAGAGAGTTCACTGGCACCAGTGGGGATGCACTGCAGTGAGTCCAGAAAGTGCACTGGCACCAGTGGGGATGCAGTGCAGTGAGTCCAGAGAGTGCACTGGCACCACTGGGAATGCAGTGCAGTGAGTCCAGAGAGTTCACTGGCACCAGTGGGGATGCACTGCAGTGAGTCCAGAAAGTGCACTGGCACTACTGGGGATGCAGTGCAGTGAGTCCAGAGAGTGCACTGGCACCAGTGGAGATGCAGTGCAGTGAGTCCAGAGAGTGCACTGGCACCACTGGGGATGCAGTGTAGTGAGTCCAGAGAGTGCACTGGCACCAGTGGGGTTGCAGTGCAGTGACTCCAGAGAGTGCACTGGCACCAGTGGGTATGCAGTGCAGTGAGTGCAGAGAGTGCACTGGCACCAGTGGGGATGCAGTGCAGTCAGTCCAGAGAGTTCACTGGCACCAGTGGGGATGCAAAGCAGTGACTCCAGAGAGTGCACTGGCAACACTGGGGATGCACTGCAGTGTCTCCAGAGAGTGCACTGGCACCAGTGGGGATGCAGTGCAGTGAGTCCAGAGAGTGCACTGGCATCACTGGGGATGCAGTGCAGTGACTCCAGAGAGTGCACTGGCACCACTGGGGTTGCAGTGCAGTGACTCCAGAGAGTGCACTGGCACCACTGGGAATGCATTGCAGTGAGTCCAGAGAGTGCACTGGCACCAGTGGGGATGCAGTGCAGTGAGTCCTGAGAGTGCACTGGCACCAGTGGGGATGCAGTGCAGTGACTCCAGAGAGTGCACTGGCACCAGTCGGGATGCAGTGCAGTGAGTCCAGACAGTGCACTGGCACCACTGGGGATGCACTGCAGTGAGTCCAGAGAGTGCACTGGCACCAGTGGGGATGCAGTGCAGTGAGTCCAGAGAGTTCACTGGCACCAGTGGGGATGCAGTGCAGTGAGTCCAGAGAGTGCACTGTCACCAGTGGGGATGCAGTGCAGTGACTCCAGAGAGTGCACTGGCAGCAGTGGGGATGCAGTGCAGTGACTCCAGAGAGTGCACTGGCACCAGTGGGGATGCAGTGCAGTGAGTCCAGAGAGTGCACTGGCACCACTGGGGATGCACTGCAGTGACTCCAGAGAGTGCACTGGCACCAGTGGGGATGCAGTGCAGTGACTCCAGAGAGTGCACTGGCACCAGTGGGTATGCAGTGCAGTGAGTGCAGAGAGTGCACTGGCACCAGTGGGGATGCAGTGCAGTCAGTCCAGAGAGTGCAATGGCACCAGTGGGGATGCAAAGCAGTGACTCCAGAGAGTGCACTGGCACCAGTGGGGATGCACTGCAGTGTCTCCAGAGAGTGCACTGGCACCAGTGGGGATGCAGTGCAGTGAGTCCAGAGAGTGCACTGGCATCACTGGGGATGCAGTGCAGTGACTCCAGAGAGTGCACTGGCACCAGTGGGGTTGCAGTGCAGTGACTCCAGAGAGTGCACTGGCACCACTGGGGATGCATTGCAGTGAGTCTAGAGAGTGCACTGGCACCAGTGGGGATGCAGTGCAGTGAGTCCTGAGAGTGCACTGGCACCAGTGGGAATGCAGTGCAGTGACTCCAGAGAGTGCACTGGCACCAGTCGGGATGCAGTGCAGTGAGTCCAGACAGTGCACTGGCACCACTGGGGATGCACTGCAGTGAGTCCAGAGAGTGCACTGGCACCACTGGGGATGCAGTGCAGTGAGTCCAGAGAGTTCACTGGCACCAGTGGGGATGCAGTGCAGTGAGTCCAGAGAGTGCACTGTCACCAGTGGGGATGCAGTGCAGTGAGTCCAGAGAGTGCACTGGCACCACTAGGGATGCAGTGCAGTGAGTCCAGAAAGTGCACTGGCACTACTGGGGATGCAGTGCAGTGAGTCCAGAGAGTGCACTGGCACCAGTGGGGATGCAGTGCAGTGAGTCCAGAGAGTTCACTGGCACCAGTGGGGATGCAGTGCAGTGACTCCAGAGAGTGCACTGGCACCAGTGCGGATGCACTGCAGTGAGTCCAGACAGTGCACTGGCACCAGTGGGGATGCAGTGCAGTGAGTCCATAGAGTGCACTGGCACCAGTGGGGATGCAGTGCAGTGAGTCCAGAGAGTGCACTGGCACCAGTGGGGATGCAGTGCAGTGAGTCCAGAGAGTGCACTGGCTCCACTAGGGATGCAGTGCAGTGACTCCATAAAGTGCACTGGCACTACTGGGTATGCAGTGCAGTGAGTCCAGAGAGTGCACTGGCACCAGTGGGGATGCAGTGCAGTCAGTCCAGAGAGTGCACTGGCACCACTGGGGATGCAGTGCAGTGAGTCCAGAGAGTGCACTGGCACCAGTGGGGTTGCAGTGCAGTGAGTCCAGAGAGTGCACTGGCACCAGTGGGAATGCAGTGCAGTGAGTCCAGAGAGTGCACTGGCACCAGTGGGGATGCAGTGTAGTGAGTCCAGAGAGTGCACTGGCACCAGTGGGGTTGCAGTGCAGTGAGTCCAGAGAGTGCACTGTCACCAGTGGGAATACAGTGCAGTGAGTCCAGAGAGTGCACTGGCAGCAGTGGGTATGCAGTGCAGTGAGTCCAGAGAGTGCACTGGCACCAGTGGGGATGCAGTGCAGTGAGTCCAGAGAGTGCCGTGACACCACTGGGGATGCAGTGCAGTGAGTCCAGAGAGTGCACTGGCACCACTAGGGATGCAGTGCAGTGACTCCAGAAAGTGCACTGGCACTACTGGAGATGCAGTGCAGTGAGTCCAGAGAGTGCACTGGCACCAGTCGGGATGCAGTGCAGTGAGTCCAGAGAGTGCACTGGCACCACTGGGGATGCAGTGCAGTGAGTCCAGAGAGTGCACTGGCACCAGTGGGGATGCAGTGTAGTGAGTCCAGAGAGTGCACTGGCACCAGTGGGGTTGCAGTGCAGTGAGTCCAGAGAGTGCACTGGCACCAGTGGGGATGCAGTGCAGTGAGTCCAGAGAGTGCACTGGCATCTGTGGGGATGCAGTGCAGTGAGTCCAGAGAGTGCACTGGCACCACTGGGGATGCAGTGCAGTGACTCCAGAGAGTGCACTGGCACCAGTGGGGATGCAGTGCAGTGAGTCCAGAGAGTCCACTGGCACCAGTGGGGATGCAGTTCAGTGAGCCCAGAGAGTGCACTGGCACCAGTGGGGATGCAGTGCAGTGAGTACAGAGAGTGCACTGGCACAAGTGGGGATGCAGTGCACTCAGTCCAGACAGTGCAATGGCACCAGTGGGGATGCAAAGCAGTGAGTCCAGAGAGTGCACTGGCACCAGTGGGGTTGCAGTGCAGTGAGTCCAGAGAGTGCACAGGCACCAGTGGGGATGCACTGCAGTGTCTCCAGAGAGTGCACTGGCACCACTGGGGATGCATTGCAGTGAGTCCAGAGAGTGCACTGGCACCAGTGGGGATGCAGTGCAGTGAGTCCAGAGAGTGCACTGGTACCAGTGGGGATGCAGTGCAGTGAGTCCAGAGAGTGCACTGGCACCACTGGGGATGCAGTGCAGTGAGTCCAGAGAGTTCACTGGCACGACTGGGGATGCAGTGCAGTGAGTCCAGAGAGTTCACTGGCACCACTGGGGATGCAGTGCAGTGTAGTGAGTCCTTAGAGTGCACTGGCACCAGTGGGGATGCAGTGCAGTGAGTCCAGAGAGTGCACTGGCACCAGTGGGGATGCACTGCAGTGACTCCAGAGAGTGCACTGGCACCAGTGGGGATGCAGTGCAGTGAGTCCAGAGAGTGCACTGGCACCACCGGGGATTCAGTGCAGTGAGTCCAGAGAGTTCACTGGCACCACTAGGGATGCAGTGCAGTGACTACAGAAAGTGCACTGGCACCAGTGGGGATGCAGTGCAGTGAGTCCAGAGAGTGCACTGGCACCACTGGGAATGCAGTGCAGTGAGTCCAGAGAGTTCACTGGCACCAGTGGGGATGCAGTGCAGTGAGTCCAGAGAGTTCACTGGCACCACTGGGGATGCAGTGCAGTGACTCCAGAGAGTGCACTGGCACCAGTGGGGATGCAGTGCAGTGAGTCCAGAAAGTGCACTGGCACCAGTGGGGATGCAGTGCAGTGAGTCCAGAGAGTGCACTGGCACCACTGGGAATGCAGTGCAGTGAGTCCAGAGAGTTCACTGGCACCAGTGGGGACGCACTGCAGTGAGTCCAGAAAGTGCACTGGCACTACTGGGGATGCAGTGCAGTGAGTCCAGAGAGTGCACTGGCACCAGTGGAGATGCAGTGCAGTGAGTCCAGAGAGTGCACTGGCACCACTGGGGATGCAGTGTAGTGAGTCCAGAGAGTGCACTGGCACCAGTGGGGTTGCAGTGCAGTGACTCCAGAGAGTGCACTGGCACCAGTGGGTATGCAGTGCAGTGAGTGCAGAGAGTGCACTGGCACCAGTGGGGATGCAGTGCAGTCAGTCCAGAGAGTTCACTGGCACCAGTGGGGATGCAAAGCAGTGACTCCAGAGAGTGCACTGGCAACACTGGGGATGCACTGCAGTGTCTCCAGAGAGTGCACTGGCACCAGTGGGGATGCAGTGCAGTGAGTCCAGAGAGTGCACTGGCATCACTGGGGATGCAGTGCAGTGACTCCAGAGAGTGCACTGGCACCACTGGGGTTGCAGTGCAGTGACTCCAGAGAGTGCACTGGCACCACTGGGAATGCATTGCAGTGAGTCCAGAGAGTGCACTGGCACCAGTGGGGATGCAGTGCAGTGAGTCCTGAGAGTGCACTGGCACCAGTGGGGATGCAGTGCAGTGACTCCAGAGAGTGCACTGGCACCAGTCGGGATGCAGTGCAGTGAGTCCAGACAGTGCACTGGCACCACTGGGGATGCACTGCAGTGAGTCCAGAGAGTGCACTGGCACCAGTGGGGATGCAGTGCAGTGAGTCCAGAGAGTTCACTGGCACCACTGGGGATGCAGTGCAGTGAGTCCAGAGAGTGCACTGGCACCACTGGGGATGCAGTGCAGTGAGTCCAGAGAGTGCACTGGCAGCAGTGGGGATGCAGTGCAGTGACTCCAGAGAGTGCACTGGCACCAGTGGGGATGCAGTGCAGTGAGTCCAGAGAGTGCACTGGCACCACTGGGGATGCACTGCAGTGACTCCAGAGAGTGCACTGGCACCAGTGGGGATGCAGTGCAGTGACTCCAGAGAGTGCACTGGCACCAGTGGGTATGCAGTGCAGTGAGTGCAGAGAGTGCACTGGCACCAGTGGGGATGCAGTGCAGTCAGTCCAGAGAGTGCAATGGCACCAGTGGGGATGCAAAGCAGTGACTCCAGAGAGTGCACTGGCACCAGTGGGGATGCACTGCAGTGTCTCCAGAGAGTGCACTGGCACCAGTGGGGATGCAGTGCAGTGAGTCCAGAGAGTGCACTGGCATCACTGGGGATGCAGTGCAGTGACTCCAGAGAGTGCACTGGCACCAGTGGGGTTGCAGTGCAGTGACTCCAGAGAGTGCACTGGCACCACTGGGGATGCATTGCAGTGAGTCTAGAGAGTGCACTGGCACCAGTGGGGATGCAGTGCAGTGAGTCCAGAGAGTGCACTGGCACCAGTGGGAATGCAGTGCAGTGACTCCAGAGAGTGCACTGGCACCAGTCGGGATGCAGTGCAGTGAGTCCAGACAGTGCACTGGCACCACTGGGGATGCACTGCAGTGAGTCCAGAGAGTGCACTGGCACCACTGGGGATGCAGTGCAGTGAGTCCAGAGAGTTCACTGGCACCAGTGGGGATGCAGTGCAGTGAGTCCAGAGAGTGCACTGTCACCAGTGGGGATGCAGTGCAGTGAGTCCAGAGAGTGCACTGGCACCACTAGGGATGCAGTGCAGTGAGTCCAGAAAGTGCACTGGCACTACTGGGGATGCAGTGCAGTGAGTCCAGAGAGTGCACTGGCACCAGTGGGGATGCAGTGCAGTGAGTCCAGAGAGTTCACTGGCACCAGTGGGGATGCAGTGCAGTGACTCCAGAGAGTGCACTGGCACCAGTGCGGATGCACTGCAGTGAGTCCAGACAGTGCACTGGCACCAGTGGGGATGCAGTGCAGTGAGTCCATAGAGTGCACTGGCACCAGTGGGGATGCAGTGCAGTGAGTCCAGAGAGTGCACTGGCACCAGTGGGGATGCAGTGCAGTGAGTCCAGAGAGTGCACTGGCTCCACTAGGGATGCAGTGCAGTGACTCCATAAAGTGCACTGGCACTACTGGGTATGCAGTGCAGTGAGTCCAGAGAGTGCACTGGCACCAGTGGGGATGCAGTGCAGTGAGTCCAGAGAGTGCACTGGCACCAGTGGGGTTGCAGTGCAGTGAGTCCAGAGAGTGCACTGGCACCAGTGGGAATGCAGTGCAGTGAGTCCAGAGAGTGCACTGGCACCAGTGGGGATGCAGTGTAGTGAGTCCAGAGAGTGCACTGGCACCAGTGGGGTTGCAGTGCAGTGAGTCCAGAGAGTGCACTGTCACCAGTGGGAATACAGTGCAGTGAGTCCAGAGAGTGCACTGGCAGCAGTGGGTATGCAGTGCAGTGAGTCCAGAGAGTGCACTGGCACCAGTGGGGATGCAGTGCAGTGAGTCCAGAGAGTGCCGTGACACCACTGGGGATGCAGTGCAGTGAGTCCAGAGAGTGCACTGGCACCAGTAGGGATGCAGTGCAGTGACTCCAGAAAGTGCACTGGCACTACTGGAGATGCAGTGCAGTGATTCCAGAGAGTGCACTGGCACCAGTCGGGATGCAGTGCAGTGAGTCCAGAGAGTGCACTGGCACCACTGGGGATGCAGTGCAGTGAGTCCAGAGAGTGCACTGGCACCAGTGGGGATGCAGTGTAGTGAGTCCAGAGAGTGCACTGGCACCAGTGGGGTTGCAGTGCAGTGAGTCCAGAGAGTGCACTGGCACCAGTGGGGATGCAGTGCAGTGAGTCCAGAGAGTGCACTGGCATCTGTGGGGATGCAGTGCAGTGAGTCCAGAGAGTGCACTGGCACCACTGGGGATGCAGTGCAGTGACTCCAGAGAGTGCACTGGCACCAGTGGGGATGCAGTGCAGTGAGTCCAGAGAGTCCACTGGCACCAGTGGGGATGCAGTTCAGTGAGCCCAGAGAGTGCACTGGCACCAGTGGGGATGCAGTGCAGTGAGTACAGAGAGTGCACTGGCACAAGTGGGGATGCAGTGCAGTCAGTCCAGACAGTGCAATGGCACCAGTGGGGATGCAAAGCAGTGAGTCCAGAGAGTGCACTGGCACCAGTGGGAATGCAGTGCAGTGAGTTGAGAGAGTGCACTGGAACCAGTGCGGATGCACTGCAGTGTCTCCAGAGAGTGCACTGTCAGCAGTGGTTATGCAGTGCAGTGAGTCCAGAGAGTGCATTGGCACCAGTGGGGATGCAGTGCAGTGAGTCCAGAGAGTGCACTGGCACCAGTGGGGATGCAGTGCAGTGAGTCCAGAGAGTGCACTGGTACCAGTGGGGATGCAGTGCAGTGAGTCCAGAGAGTGCACTGGCACCACTGCGGATCAGTGCAGTGACTCTAGAGAGTGCACTGGCACCAGTGGGAATGCAGTGCAGTGAGTCCAGAGAGTGCACTGGCACCACTGGGGATGCAGTGCAGTGAGTCCAGAGAGTGCACTGGCACCAGTGGGGATGCAGTGCAGTGAGTCCCGAGAGTGCACTGGCACCAGTGGGCGTGCAGTGCAATGAGTCCAGAGAGTGCACTGGCACCAGTGGGGATGCAGTGCAGTGAGTCCAGAGAGTTCACTGGCACTACTGGGGATGCAGTGCAGTGAGTCCAGAGAGTGCACTGGCAACAGTGGGCATGCAGTGCAGTGAGTCCAGAGAGTTCACTGGCACCAGTGGGGATGCAGTGCAGTGACTCCAGAGAGTGCACTGGCACCAGTGGGGATGCACTGCAGTGAGTCCAGACAGTGCACTGGCACCAGTGGGGATGCAGTGCAGTGAGTGCAGAGAGTGCACTGGCACCAGTGGGGATGCAGTGTAGTGACTCTAGAGAGTGCACTGGCACCAGTGGGGATGCAGTGCAGTGAGTCCAGAGAGTGCACTGGCACCAGTGGGGATGCAGTGCAGTGAGTCCAGAGAGTGCACTGGCACCAGTGGGGATGCAGTGCAGTGAGTCCCGAGAGTGCACTGGCACCAGTGGGCGTGCAGTGCAATGAGTCCAGAGAGTGCACTGGCACCAGTGGGGATGCAGTGCAGTGAGTCCAGAGAGTGCCGTGGCACCACTGGGGATGCAGTGCAGTGAGTCCAGAGAGTGCACTGGCACCACTAGGGATGCAGTGCAGTGACTCCAGAAAGTGCACTGGCACTACTGGAGATGCAGTGCAGTGACTCCAGAAAGTGCACTGGCACTACTGGGGATGCAGTGCAGTGAGTCCAGAGAGTGCACTGGCACCAGTGGGGATGCAGTGCAGTGAGTCCAGAGTGTGCACTGGCACCAGTGGGGATGCAGTGTAGTGAGTCCAGAGAGTGCACTGGCACCAGTGGGGTTGCAGTGCAGTGAGTCCAGAGAGTGCACAGGCACCAGTGGGGATGCACTGCAGTGTCTCCAGAGAGTGCACTGGCACCACTGGGGATGCATTGCAGTGAGTCCAGAGAGTGCACTGGCACCAGTGGGGATGCAGTGCAGTGAGTCCAGAGAGTGCACTGGTACCAGTGGGGATGCAGTGCAGTGAGTCCAGAGAGTGCACTGGCACCACTGCGGATCAGTGCAGTGACTCTAGAGAGTGAACTGGCACCAGTGGGGATGCAGTGCAGTGACTCTAGAGAGTGCACTGGCACCAGTGGGGATGCAGTGCAGTGAGTCCAGAGAGTGCACTGGCACCACTGGGGATGCAGTGCAGTGAGTGCAGAGAGTGCACTGGCACCAGTGGGGATGCAGTGCAGTGAGTCCCGAGAGTGCACTGGCACCAGTGGGCGTGCAGTGCAATGAGTCCAGAGAGTGCACTGGCACCAGTGGGGATGCAGTGCAGTGAGTCCAGAGAGTTCACTGGCACTACTGGGGATGCAGTGCAGTGAGTCCAGAGAGTGCACTGGCACCAGTGGGCATGCAGTGCAGTGAGTCCAGAGAGTTCACTGGCACCAGTGGGGATGCAGTGCAGTGACTCCAGAGAGTGCACTGGCACCAGTGGGGATGCAGTGCAGTGAGTCCAGACAGTGCACTGGCACCAGTGGGGATGCAGTGCAGTGACTCCAGAGAGTGCACTGGCACCAGTGGGGATGCAGTGCAGTGAGTCCAGAGAGTGCCGTGGCACCACTGGGGATGCAGTGCAGTGAGTCCAGAGAGTGCACTGGCACCACTAGGGATGCAGTGCAGTGACTCCAGAAAGTGCACTGGCACTACTGGAGATGCAGTGCAGTGAGTCCAGAGAGTGCACTGGCACCAGTCGGGATGCAGTGCAGTGAGTCCAGAGAGTGCACTGGCACCACTGGGGATGCAGTGCAGTGAGTCCAGAGAGTGCACTGGCACCAGTGGGGATGCAGTGTAGTGAGTCCAGAGAGTGCACTGGCACCAGTGGGGTTGCAGTGCAGTGAGTCCAGAGAGTGCACTGGCACCAGTGGGGATGCAGTGCAGTGACTCCAGAGAGTGCACTGGCACCAGTGGGGATGCAGTGCAGTGAGTCCAGACAGTGCACTGGCACCACTGGGGATGCAGTGCAGTGACTCCAGAGAGTGCACTGGCACCAGTGGGGATGCAGTGCAGTGACTCCAGAGAGTGCACTGGCAGCAGTGGGGATGCAGTGCAGTGACTCCAGAGAGTGCACTGGCACCAGTGGGGATGCAGTGCAGTGAGTCCAGAGAGTGCACTGGCACCACTGGGGATGCACTGCAGTGACTCCAGAGAGTGCACTGGCACCACTAGGGATGCAGTGCAGTGAGTCCAGAGAGTGCACTGGCACCAGTGGGGATGCACTGCAGTGAGTCCAGAAAGTGCACTGGCACTACTGGGGATGCAGTGCAGTGAGTCCAGAGAGTGCACTGGCACCAGTGGAGATGCAGTGCAGTGACTCCAGAGAGTGCACTGGCACCAGTCGGGATGCAGTGCAGTGAGTCCAGACAGTGCACTGGCACCACTGGGGATGCACTGCAGTGAGTCCAGAGAGTGCACTGGCACCACTGGGGATGCAGTGCAGTGAGTCCAGAGAGTTCACTGGCACCAGTGGGGATGCAGTGCAGTGAGTCCAGAGAGTGCACTGTCACCAGTGGGGATGCAGTGCAGTGAGTCCAGAGAGTGCACTGGCACCACTAGGGATGCAGTGCAGTGAGTCCAGAAAGTGCACTGGCACTACTGGGGATGCAGTGCAGTGAGTCCAGAGAGTGCACTGGCACCAGTGGGGATGCAGTGCAGTGAGTCCAGAGAGTTCACTGGCACCAGTGGGGATGCAGTGCAGTGACTCCAGAGAGTGCACTGGCACCAGTGGGGATGCAGTGCAGTGAGTCCAGACAGTGCACTGGCACCACTGGGGATGCAGTGCAGTGACTCCATAGACTGCACTGGCAGCAGTGGGGATGCAGTGCAGTGAGTCCAGAGAGTGCACTGGCACCAGTGGGGATGCAGTGCAGTGAGTCCAGAGAGTGCACTGGCTCCACTAGGGATGCAGTGCAGTGACTCCATAAAGTGCACTGGCACTACTGGGTATGCAGTGCAGTGAGTCCAGAGAGTGCACTGGCACCAGTGGGGTTGCAGTGCAGTGAGTCCAGAGAGTGCACTGGCACCAGTGGGAATGCAGTGCAGTGAGTCCAGAGAGTGCACTGGCAGCAGTGGGGATGCAGTGTAGTGAGTCCAGAGAGTGCACTGGCACCAGTGGGGTTGCAGTGCAGTGAGTCCAGAGAGTGCACTGGCACCAGTGGGAATACAGTGCAGTGAGTCCAGAGAGTGCACTGGCAGCAGTGGGGATGCAGTGCAGTGAGTCCAGAGAGTGCACTGGCACCAGTGGGGATGCAGTGCAGTGAGTCCAGAGAGTGCCGTGGCACCACTGGGGATGCAGTGCAGTGAGTCCAGAGAGTGCACTGGCACCACTAGGGATGCAGTGCAGTGACTCCAGAAAGTGCACTGGCACTACTGGATATGCAGTGCAGTGAGTCCAGAGAGTGCACTGGCACCAGTGGGGATGCAGTGCAGTGAGTCCAGAGAGTGCACTGGCACCACTGGGGATGCAGTGCAGTGAGTCCAGAGAGTGCACTGGCACCAGTGGGGATGCAGTGTAGTGAGTCCAGAGAGTGCACTGGCACCAGTGGGGTTGCAGTGCAGTGAGTCCAGAGAGTGCACTGGCACCAGTGGGGATGCAGTGCAGTGAGTCCAGAGAGTGCACTGGCACCAGTGGGGATGCAGTGCAGTGAGTCCAGAGAGTGCACTGGCACCACTGGGGATGCACTGCAGTGACTCCAGAGAGTGCACTGGCACCAGTGGGGATGCAGTGCAGTGAGTCCAGAGAGTCCACTGGCAGCAGTGGGGATGCAGTTCAGTGAGCCCAGAGAGTGCACTGGCACCAGTGGGGATGCAGTGCAGTGAGTACAGAGAGTGCACTGGCACAAGTGGGGATGCAGTGCAGTCAGTCCAGACATTGCAATGGCACCAGTGGGGATGCAAAGCAGTGAGTCCAGAGAGTGCACTGGCACCAGTGGGAATGCAGTGCAGTGAGTTGAGAGAGTGCACTGGAACCAGTGCGGATGCACTGCAGTGTCTCCAGAGAGTGCACTGGCAGCAGTGGTTATGCAGTGCAGTGAGTCCAGAGAGTGCATTGGCACCAGTGGGGATGCAGTGCAGTGAGTCCAGAGAGTGCACTGGCACCAGTGGGGATGCAGTGCTGTGAGTCCAGAGAGTGCACTGGTACCAGTGGGGATGCAGTGCAGTGACTCCAGAGAGTGCACTGGCACCACTGCGGATCAGTGCAGTGACTCTAGAGAGTGCACTGGCACCAGTGGGAATGCAGTGCAGTGAGTCCAGAGAGTGCACTGGCACCAGTGGGGATGCAGTGCAGTGAGTCCAGAGAGTGCACTGGCACCAGTGGGGATGCAGTGCAGTGAGTCCCGAGAGTGCACTGGCACCAGTGGGCGTGCAGTGCAATGAGTCCAGAGAGTGCACTGGCACCAGTGGGGATGCAGTGCAGTGAGTCCAGAGAGTTCACTGGCACTACTGGGGATGCAGTGCAGTGAGTCCAGAGAGTGCACTGGCACCAGTGGGCATGCAGTGCAGTGAGTCCAGAGAGTTCACTGGCACCAGTGGGGATGCAGTGCAGTGACTCCAGAGAGTGCACTGGCACCAGTGGGGATGCACTGCAGTGAGTCCAGACAGTGCACTGGCACCAGTGGGGATGCAGTGCAGTGACTCCAGAGAGTGCACTGGCACCAGTGGGGATGCAGTGCAGTGAGTCCAGAGAGTGCACTGGCACCAGTGGGGATGCAGTGCAGTGACTCCAGAGAGTGCACTGGCACTCTTGGGGATGCAGTGCAGTGAGTCCAGAGAGTGCCGTGGCACCACTGGGGATGCAGTGCAGTGAGTCCAGAGAGTGCACTGGCACCACTAGGGATGCAGTGCAGTGACTCCAGAAAGTGCACTGGCACTACTGGAGATGCAGTGCAGTGACTCCAGAAAGTGCACTGGCACTACTGGGGATGCAGTGCAGTGAGTCCAGAGAGTGCACTGGCACCAGTGGAGATGCAGTGCAGTGAGTCCAGAGAGTGCACTGGCACCAGTGGGGATGCAGTGTAGTGAGTCCAGAGAGTGCACTGGCACCAGTGGGGTTGCAGTGCAGTGAGTCCAGAGAGTGCACTGGCACCAGTGGGGATGCACTGCAGTGTCTCCAGAGAGTGCACTGGCACCACTGGGGATGCAGTGCAGTGAGTCCAGAGAGTGCACTGGCATCACTGGGGATGCAGTGCAGTGAGTCCAGAGAGTGCACTGGTACCAGTGGGGATGCAGTGCAGTGAGTCCAGAGAGTGCACTGGCACCACTGCGGATCAGTGCAGTGACTCTAGAGCGTGAACTGGCACCAGTGGGGATTCAGTGCAGTGACTCTAGAGAGTGCACTGGCACCAGTGGGGATGCAGTGCAGTGAGTCCAGAGAGTGCACTGGCACCAGTGGGGATGCAGTGCAGTGAGTGCAGAGAGTGCACTGGCACCAGTGGGGATGCAGTGCAGTGAGTCCCGAGAGTGCACTGGCACCAGTGGGCGTGCAGTGCAATGAGTCCAGAGAGTGCACTGGCACCAGTGGGGATGCAGTGCAGTGAGTCCAGAGAGTGCACTGGCACCACTGGGGATGCAGTGCAGTGAGTCCAGAGAGTGCACTGGCACCACTAGGGATGCAGTGCAGTGAGTCCAGAAAGTGCACTGGCACTACTGGAGATGCAGTGCAGTGACTCCAGAAAGTGCACTGGCACTACTGGGGATGCAGTGCAGTGAGTCCAGAGAGTGCACTGGCACCAGTGGAGATGCAGTGCAGTGAGTCCAGAGTGTGCACTGGCACCAGTGGGGATGCAGTGCAGTCAGTCCAGAGAGTGCACTGGCACCAGTGTGGTTGCAGTGCAGTGAGTCCCGAGAGTGCACAGGCACCAGTGGGGATGCACTGCAGTGTCTCCAGAGAGTGCACTGGCACCACTGGGGATGCATTGCAGTGACTCCAGAGAGTGCACTGGCACCAGTGGGGATGCAGTGCAGTGAGTCCAGAAAGTGCACTGGTACCAGTGGGGATGCAGTGCAGTGAGTCCAGAGAGTGCACTGGCACCACTGCGGATCAGTGCAGTGACTCTAGAGAGTGAACTGGCACCAGTGGGGATGCACTGCAGTGACTCTAGAGAGTGCACTGGCACCAGTGGGGATGCAGTGCAGTGAGTCCAGAGAGTGCACTGGCACCAGTGGGGATGCAGTGCAGTGAGTGCAGAGAGTGCACTGGCACCAGTGGGGATGCAGTGCAGTGAGTCCCGAGAGTGCACTGGCACCAGTGGGCGTGCAGTGCAATGAGTCCAGAGAGTGCACTGGCACCAGTGGGGATGCAGTGCAGTGAGTCCAGAGAGTTCACTGGCACTACTGGGGATGCAGTGCAGTGAGTCCAGAGATTTCACTGGCACCAGTGGGGATGCAGTGCAGTGACTCCAGAGAGTGCACTGGCACCAGTGGGGATGCAGTGCAGTGAGTCCAGACAGTGCACTGGCACCAGTGGGGATGCACTGCAGTGACTCCAGAGAGTGCACTGGCACCAGTGGGGATGCAGTGCAGTGAGTCCAGAGAGTGCCGTGGCACCACTGGGGGTGCAGTGCAGTGAGTCCAGAGAGTGCACTGGCACCACTAGGGATGCAGTACAGTGACTCCAGAAAGTGCACTGGCACTACTGGAGATGCAGTGCAGTGAGTCCAGAGAGTGCACTGGCACCAGTCGGGATGCAGTGCAGTGAGTCCAGAGAGTGCACTGGCACCACTGGGGATGCAGTGCAGTGAGTCCAGAGAGTGCACTGGCACCAGTGGGGATGCAGTGTAGTGAGTCCAGAGAGTGCACTGGCACCAGTGGGGTTGCAGTGCAGTGAGTCCAGAGAGTGCACTGGCACCAGTGGGGATGCAGTGCAGTGAGTCCAGAGAGTGCACTGGCAGCAGTGGGGATGCAGTGCAGTGAGTCCAGAGAGTGCACTGGCACCACTGGGGATGCAGTGCAGTGACTCCAGAGAGTGCACTGGCACCAGTGGGGATGCAGTGCAGTGAGTCCAGAGAGTCCACTGGCACCAGTGGGGATGCAGTTCAGTGAGCCCAGAGAGTGCACTGGCACCAGTGGGGATGCAGTGCAGTGAGTACAGAGAGTGCACTGGCACAAGTGGAGATGCAGTGCAGTCAGTGCAGACAGTGCAATGGCACCAGTGGGGATGCAAAGCAGTGAGTCCAGAGAGTGCACTGCCACCAGTGGGAATGCAGTGCAGTGAATTGAGAGAGTGCACTGGAACCAGTGCGGATGCACTGCAGTGTCTCCAGAGAGTGCACTGGCAGCAGTGGTTATGCAGTGCAGTGAGTCCAGAGAGTGCATTGGCACCAGTGGGGATGCAGTGCAGTGAGTCCAGAGAGTGCACTGGCACCAGTGGGGATGCAGTGCAGTGAGTCCAGAGAGTGTACTGGCACCAGTGGGGATGCAGTGCAGTGACTCCAGAGAGTGCACTGGCACCAGTAGTGATGCAGTGAAGTGAGTCCAGAGAGTGCACTGGCACCAGTGGGGATGCAGTGCAGTGAGTCCAGAGAGTGCACTGGCACCACGTGGGGATGCAGTGCAGTGAGTCCAAAGAGTTAACTGGCACCGCTTGGCATGCAGTACAGTGACTCCAGAAAGTGCACTGGCACCAGTGGGGATGCAGTGCAGCGACTCTAGAGAGTGCACTGGCACCAGTGGGGATGCAGTGCAGTGAGTCCAGAGAGTGCATTGGCACCACTGGGGATGCAGTGCAGTGAGTCCAGAGAGTGCATTGGCAACAGTGGGGATGCAGTGCAGTGAGTCCAGAGAGTGCACTGTCAACAGTGGTTATGCAGTGCAGTGACTCCAGAAAGTGCACTGGCACCAGTGGGGATGCAGAGCAGTGAGTCCAGAGAGTGCACTGGCACCAGTGGGGATGCAGTGCAGTGAGTCCAGAGAGTGCACTGGCACCACTGGGGATGCAGTGCAGTGACTCCAGAGAGTGCACTGGCACCAGTGGGGATGCAGTCCAGTGAGTCCAGAGAGTGCATTGGCACCAGTGGGGATGCAGTGCAGTGAGTCCAGAGAGTGCACTGGCACCACTGCGGATCATTGCAGTGACTCTAGAGAGTGAACTGGCACCAGTGGGGATTCAGTGCAGTGACTCTAGAGAGTGCACTGGCACCAGTGGGGATGCAGTGCAGTGAGTCCAGAGAGTGCACTGGCACCACTGGGGATGCAGTGCAGTGAGTCCAGAGAGTGCATTGGCACCAGTGGGGATGCAGTGCAGTGAGTCCAGAGAGTCCACTGGCACCAGTGGGGATGCAGTGTAGTGAGCCCAGAGAGTGCACTGGCACCAGTGGGGATGCAGTGCAGTGAGTCCAGAAAGTGCACTGGCACCAGTGGGGATGCAGTGCAGTCAGTCCAGATAGTGCAATGGCACCAGTGGGGATGCAAAGCAGTGAGTCCAAAGAGTGCACTGGCACCAGTGGGAATGCAGTACAGTGAGTTGAGAGAGTGCACTGGAACCAGTGCGGATGCACTGCAGTGTCTCCAGAGAGTGCACTGGCAGCAGTGGTTATGCAGTGCAGTGAGTCCAGAGAGTGCATTGGCACCAGTGGGGATGCAGTGCAGTGAGTCCAGAGAGTGCACTGGCACCAGTGGGGATGCAGTGCAGTGAGTCCAGAGAGTGCACTGGCACCAGTGGGGATGCAGTGCAGTGACTCCAGAGAGTGCACTGGCACCACTAGGGATGCAGTGAAGTGAGTCCAGAGAGTGCACTGGCACCAGTGGGGTTGCAGTGCAGTGAGTCCAGAGAGTGCACTGGCACCAGTGGGGATGCAGTGCAGTGATCCAGAGAGTGCACTGGCACCACGTGGGGATGCAGTGCAGTGACTCCAGAGAGTGCACTGGCACCAGTGGGGATGCAGTGCAGTGAGTCCAGAGAGTGCACTGGTACCAGTGGGGATGCAGTGCAGTGAGTCCAGAGAGTGCACTGGCACCACTGCGGATCAGTGCAGTGACTCTAGAGAGTGAACTGGCACCAGTGGGGATGCAAAGCAGTGACTCCAGAGAGTGCACTGGCACCAGTGGGAATGCAGTGCAGTGACTCCAGAGAGTGCACTAGCAACAACTGGGGATGCACTGCAGTGTCTCCGGAGAGTGCACTGGTACCAATGGGGATGCAGTGCAGTGAGTTCAGATAGTGCACTGGCACCAGTGGGGATGCAGTGCAGTGAGTCCAGAGAGTGCACTGGCATCTGTGGGGATGCAGTGCAGTGAGTCCAGAGAGTGCACTGGCACCACTGGGGATGCAGTGCAGTGAGTCCAGAGAGTGCACTGGCACCAGTGGGGATGCAGTGCAGTGAGTCCAGAGAGTGCACTGGCACTAGTGGAGATAAGTGCAGTGACTCCATAGAGTGCACTGGCACCAGTGGGGTTGGAGTGCAGTGACTCTAGAGAGTGCACTGTGAGCAGTGGGGATTCAGTGCAGTGAGTCCAGAGAGTGCACTGGCACCAGTGGGGATGCAGTGCAGTGAGTCCAGAGAGTGCACTGGCACCAGTGGGGATGCAGTGCAGTGAGTCCAGAGAGTGCACTGGCAGCAGTGGGGATGCAGTGCAGTGAGTCCAGAGAGTGCACTGGCACCAGTGGGGATGCAGTGCAGTGAGTCCAGAGAGTGCACTGGCACCACTGGGGATGCAGTGCAGTGAGTCCAGAGAGTGCACTGGCACTACTGGGGTTGCAGTGCAGTGAGTCCAGAGAGTGCACTGGCACCAGTAGGGATGCAGTGCAGTGAGTCCAGAGAGTGCACTGGCACCAGTGGGGATGCAGTGCAGTGAGTCCAGAGAGTTCACTGGCACCACTGGGGATGCAGTGCAGTGTAGTGAGTCCTTAGAGTGCACTGGCACCAGTGGGGATGCAGTGCAGTGAGTCCAGAGAGTGCACTGGCACCACTGGGGATGCACTGCAGTGAGTCCAGAGAGTGCACTGGCACCAGTGGGGATGCAGTGCAGTGAGTCCAGAGAGTGCACTGGCACCACCGGGGATTCAGTGCAGTGAGTCCAGAGAGTTCACTGGCACCACTAGGGATGCAGTGCAGTGACTCCAGAAAGTGCACTGGCACTACTGGGGATGCAGTGCAGTGAGTCCAGAGAGTGCACTGGCACCAGTGGGGATGCAGTGCAGTGAGTCCAGAGAGTGCACTGGCACCAGTGGGGATGCAGTGTAGTGAGTCCAGAGAGTGCACTGGCACCAGTGGGGATGCACTGCAGTGTCTCCAGAGAGTGCACTGGCACCACTGGGGATGCATTGCAGTGACTCCAAAGAGTGCACTGGCACCAGTGGGGATGCAGTGCAGTGAGTCCAGAGAGTGCACTGGTACCAGTGGGGATGCAGTGCAGTGAGTCCAGAGAGTGCACTGGCACCACTGCGGATCAGTGCAGTGACTCTAGAGAGTGAACTGGCACCAGTGGGGATTCAGTGTAGTGACTCTAGAGAGTGCACTGGCACCAGTGGGGATGCAGTGCAGTGAGTCCAGAGAGTGCACTGGCACCAGTGGGGATGCAGTGCAGTGAGTGCAGAGAGTGCACTGGCACCAGTGGGGATGCAGTGCAGTGAGTCCCGAGAGTGCACTGGCACCAGTGGGCGTGCAGTGCAATGAGTCCAGAGAGTGCACTGGCACCAGTGGGGATGCAGTGCAGTGAGTCCAGAGAGTTCACTGGCACCAGTGGGGATGCAGTGCAGTGAGTCCAGAGAGTGCACTGGCACCAGTGGGGATGCAGTGCAGTGACTCCAGAGAGTTCACTGGCACCAGTGGGGATGCCGTGCAGTGAGTCCAGAAAGTGCACTGGCACTACTGGGGATGCAGTGCAGTGAGTCCAGAGAGTGCACTGGCACCAGTGGGGATGCAGTGCAGTGAGTCCAGAGAGTTCACTGGCAGCAGTGGGGATGCAGTGCAGTGACTCCAGAGAGTGCACTGGCACCAGTGGGGATGCACTGCAGTGAGTCCAGACAGTGCACTGGCACCAGTGGGGATGCAGTGCAGTGACTCCAGAGAGTGCACTGGCACCAGTGGGGATGCAGTGCAGTGAGTCCAGAGAGTGCCGTGGCACCACTGGGGATGCAGTGCAGTGAGTCCAGAGAGTGCACTGGCACCACTAGGGATGCAGTGCAGTGACTCCAGAAAGTGCACTGGCACTACTGGAGATGCAGTGCAGTGAGTCCAGAGAGTGCACTGGCACCAGTCGGGATGCAGTGCAGTGAGTCCAGAGAGTGCACTGGCACCAGTGGGGATGCAGTGCAGTGAGTCCAGAGAGTGCACTGGCACCAGTGGGGATGCAGTGTATTGAGTCCAAAGAGTGCACTGGCACCAGTGGGGTTGCAGTGCAGTGAGTCCAGAGAGTGCACTGGCACCAGTGGGGATGCAGTGCAGTGAGTCCAGAGAGTGCACTGGCAGCAGTGGGGATGCAGTGCAGTGAGTCCAGAGAGTGCAGTGGCAGCAGTGGGGATGCAGTGCAGTGAGTCCAGAGAGTGCACTGGCACCACTGGGGATGCAGTGCAGTGAGTCCAGAGAGTCCACTGGCACCAGTGGGGATGCAGTGCGTTGAGCCCAGAGAGTGCACTGGCAACACTGGGGATGCAGTGCAGTGAGTCCAGAGAGTGCACTGGCACCACTGGGGATGCAGTGCAGTCAGTCCAGAGAGTGCAATGGCACCAGTGGGGATGCAAAGCAGTGAGTCCAGAGAGTGCACTGGCACCAGTGGGGATGCAGTGCAGTGAGTCCAGAGAGTGCACTGGCACCACTGGGGATGCAGTGCAGTGAGTCCAGAGAGTGCACTGGCACCAGTGGGGATGCAGTGCAGTGACTCCAGAGAGTGCTCTGGCAGCAGTGGGGATGCAGTGCAGTGAGTCCAGAGAGTGCACTTGCACCAGTGGGGATGCAGTGCAGTGAGTCCAGAGAGTGCACTGGCACCTTTGGGGATGTAGTGCAGTGAGTCCAGAGAGTGCACTGGCACCAGTGGGGATGCAAAGCAGTGACTCCAGAGAGTGCACTGGCACCAGTGGGGATGCAGTGCAGTGAGTCCAGAGAGTGCAATGGCACCAGTGGGGATGCAAAGCAGTGAGTCCAGAGAGTGCACTGGCACCAGTGGGAATGCAGTGCAGTGAGTTGAGAGAGTGCACTGGAACCAGAGGGGATGCACTGCAGTGTCTCCAGAGAGTGCAGTGGCACCAGTGGGGATGCAGTGCACTGAGTCCAGAGAGTGCACTGGCAGCAGTGGGGATGCAGTGCAGTGAGTCCAGAGAGTGCACTGGCACCAGTGGGGATGCAGTGCAGTGACTCCAGAGAGTGCTCTGGCAGCAGTGGGGATGCAGTGCAGTGAGTCTAGAGAGTGCACTGGCACCAGTGGGGATGCAGTGCAGTGAGTCCAGAGAGTCCACTGGCACCAGTGGGGATGCAGTGCAGTGAGCCCAGAGAGTGCACTGGCACCAGTGGGGATGCAGTGCAGTGAGTCCAGAGAGTGCACTGGCACCAGTGGGGATGCAGTGCAGTGAGTCCAGAGAGTGCACTGGCACCAGTGGGGATGTAGTGCAGTGAGTCCAGAGAGTGCACTGGCACTAGTGGGTATGCAAAGCAGTGACTCCAGAGAGTGCACTGACACCAGTGGGGATGCAGTGCAGTGAGTGCAGAGAGTGCACTGGCACCAGTGGGGATGTAGTGCAGTGAGTCCAGAGAGTGCACTGGCACCAGTGGGGATGCAGTGCAGTGAGTCCAGAGAGTGCACTGGCACCAGTGGGGATGCAGTGCAGTGACTCCAGAGAGTGCACTGGCACCAGTGGGGATGCAGTGCAGTGAGTCCAGAGAGTTCACTGGCACCACTGGGCATGCAGTGCAGTGTAGTGAGTCCTTAGAGTGTACTGGCACCAGTGGGGATGCAGTGCAGTGAGTCCAGACAGTGCACTGGCACCACTGGGGATGCAGTGCAGTGAGTCCAGAGAGTGCACTGGCACCAGTGGGGATGCAGTGTAGTGAGTCCAGAGAGTGCACTGGCACCAGTGGGGTTGCAGTGCAGTGAGTCCAGAGAGTGCACTGGCACCAGTGGGGATGCAGTGCAGTGAGTCCAGAGAGTGCACTGGCAGCAGTGGGGATGCAGTGCAGTGAGTCCAGAGAGTGCACTGGCACCACTGGGGATGAAGTGCAGTGACTCCAGAGAGTGCACTGGCACCAGTGGGGATGTAGTGCAGTGAGTCCAGAGAGTCCACTGGCACCAGTGGGGATGCAGTGCAGTGAGCCCAGAGAGTGCACTGGCACCACTGGGGATGCAGTGCAGTGAGTCCAGAGAGTGCACTGGCACCACTGGGGATGCACTGCAGTGAGTCCAGAGAGTGCACTGGCACCAGTGGGGATGCAGTGCAGTGACTCCAGAGAGTGCACTGGCACCAGTGGGGATGCAGTGCAGTGAGTCTAGAGAGTGCACTGGCACCAGTGGGGATGCAGTGCAGTGACTCCAGAGAGTGCACTGGCACCAGTGGGGATGCAGTGCAGTGACTCCAGAGAGTGCTCTGGCAGCAGTGGGGATGCAGTGCAGTGAGTCCAGAGAGTGCACTTGCACCAGTGGGGATGCAGTGCAGTGAGTCCAGAGAGTGCACTGGCACCAGTGGGGATGTAGTGCAGTGAGTCCAGAGAGTGCACTGGCACTAGTGGGGATGCAAAGCAGTGACTCCAGAGAGTGCACTGTCACCACTGGTGATGCACTGCAGTGAGTCCAGAGAGTGCACTGGCACCACTGGGGATGCAGTGCAGTGAGTCCAGAGAGTTCACTGGCACCACTGGGGATGCAGTGCAGTGTAGTGAGTCCTTAGAGTGTACTGGCACCAGTGGGGTTGCAGTGCAGTGAGTCCAGAGAGTGCACTGGCACCACTAGGGATGCAGTGCAGTGACTCCAGAAAGTGCACTGGCACTCTTGGGGATGCAGTGCAGTGAGTCCAGAGAGTGCACTGGCACCAGTGGGGATGCAGTGCAGTCAGTCCAGAGAGTGCACTGGCACCAGTGGGGATGCAAAGCAGTGACACCAGAGAGTGCACTGGCACCACTGGGGATGCACTGCAGTGTCTCCATAGAGTGCACTGGCACCACTGGGGATGCAGTGCAGTGAGTCCAGAGAGTGCACTGGCATCACTGGGGATGCATTGCAGTGACTCCAGAGAGTGCACTGGCACCAGTGGGGATGTCGTGCAGTGACTCCAGAGAGTGCACTGGCACCAGTGGGGATGCAGTGCAGTGAGTCCAGAGAGTGCACTGGCACCACTGGGGATGCAGTGCAGTGAGTCCAGAGAGTGCACTGGCACCACTGGGGATGCAGTGCAGTGAGTCCAGGGAGTGCACTGGCACCAGTGGGGATGCACTGCAGTGAGTCCAGACAGTGCACTGGCACCAGTGGGGATGCAGAGCAGTGACTCCAGAGAGTGCACTGGCACCAGTGGGGAGGCAGTGCAGTGAGTCCAGAGAGTGCACTGGCACCACTGGGGATGCAGTGCAGTGAGTCCAGAGAGTGCACTGGCACCAGTGGGGATGTAGTGCAGTGAGTCCAGAGAGTGCACTGGCACCAGTGGGGATGCAAAGCAGTGGCTCCAGAGAGTGCACTGGCACCAGTGGGGATGCAGTGTAGTGAGTCCAGAGAGTGCACTGGCACCAGTGGGGATGTAGTGCAGTGAGTCCAGAGAGTGCACTGGCACCAGTGGGGATGCACTGCAGTGAGTCCGGAGAGTGCAATGGCACCAGTGGGGATGCAAAGCAGTGAGTCCAGAGAGTGCACTGGCACCAGTGGGAATGCAGTGCAGTGAGTCCAGAGAGTGCACTGGCAGCACTGGGGATGCAGTGCAGTGACTCCAGAAAGTGCACTGGCACTACTGGAGATGCAGTGCAGTGAGTCCAGAGAGTGCACTGGCACCAGTGGGGATGCAGTGCAGTGAGTCCAGAGAGTGCACTGGCAGCAGTGGGGATGCAGTGCAGTGAGTCCAGAGAGTGCACTGGCACCAGTGGGGATGCAGTGCAGTGAGTCCAGAGAGTGCAATGGCACCAGTGGGAATGCAAAGCAGTGAGTCCAGAGAGTGCACTGGCACCAGTGGGAATGCAGTGCAGTGAGTTGAGAGAGTGCACTGGAACCAGTGCGGATGCACTGCAGTGTCTCCAGAGAGTGCACTGGCACCACTGGTGATGCAGTGCAGTGAGTCCAGAGAGTGCATTGGCACCAGTGGGGATGCAGTGCACTGACTCCAGAGAGTGCACTGGCACCAGTGGGGATGCAGTGCAGTGAGTCCAGAGAGTGCACTGGCACCAGTGGGGTTGCAGTGCAGTGAGTCCAGAGAGTGCACTGGCACCAGTGGGGATGCAGTGCAGTGAGTCTAGAGAGTGCACTGGCAGCAGTGGTGATGCAGTGCAGTGAGTCCAGAGAGTGCACTGGCACCAGTGGGGATGCAGTGCAGTGACTCCAGAGAGTGCTCTGGCAGCAGTGGGGATGCAGTGCAGTGAGTCCAGAGAGTGCACTGGCACCAGTGGGGATGCAGTGCAGTGAGTCCAGAGAGTGCACTGGCACCAGTGGGGATGTAGTGCAGTGAGTCCAGAGAGTGCACTGGCACCAGTGGGGATGCAAAGCAGTGACTCCAGAGAGTGCACTGGCACCAGTGGGGATGCAGTGCAGTGAGTCCAGAGAGTGCACTGGCACCAGTGGGGATTTAGTGCAGTGAGTCCAGAGAGTGCACTGGCACCAGTGGGGATGCAGTGCAGTGAGTCCAGAGAGTGCACTGGCACCACTGGGGATGCAGTGCAGTGAGTCCAGAGAGTTCACTGGCACTACTGGGGATGCAGTGCAGTGAGTCCAGAGAGTTCACTGGCACCACTGGGGATGCAGTGCAGTGTAGTGAGTCCTTAGAGTGCACTGGCACCAGTGGGGATGCAGTGCAGTGAGTCCAGAGAGTGCACTGGCACCAGTGGGGATGCAGTGCAGTGAGTCCAGAGAGTGCACTGGCACCAGTGGGGATGCAGTGCAGTGAGTCCAGAGAGTGCAATGGCACCAGTGGGGATGCAAAGCAGTGAGTCCAGAGAGTGCACTGGCACCAGTGGGAATGCAGTGCAGTGAGTTGAGAGAGTGCACTGGAACCAGAGGGGATGCACTGCAGTGTCTCCAGAGAGTGCAGTGGCACCAGTGGGGATGCAGTGCAGTGAGTCCAGAGAGTGCACTGGCAGCAGTGGGGATGCAGTGCAGTTAGTCCAGAGAGTGCACTGGCACCAGTGGGGATGCAGTGCAGTGACTCCAGAGAGTGCACTGGCAGCAGTGGGGATGCAGTGCAGTGAGTCTAGAGAGTGCACTGGCACCAGTGGGGATGCAGTGCAGTGAGTCCAGAGAGTCCACTGGCACCAGTGGGGATGCAGTGCAGTGAGCCCAGAGAGTGCACTGGCACCAGTGGGGATGCAGTGCAGTGAGTCCAGAGAGTGCACTGGCACCACTGGGGATGCAGTGCAGTGAGTCCAGAGAGTGCACTGGCACCAGTGGGGATGTAGTGCAGTGATTCTAGAGAGTGCACTGGCACTAGTGGGTATGCAAAGCAGTGACTCCAGAGAGTGCACTGACACAGTGGGGATGCAGTGCAGTGAGTGCAGAGAGTGCACTGGCACCAGTGGGGATGTAGTGCAGTGAGTCCAGAGAGTGCACTGGCACCAGTGGGGATGCAGTGCAGTGAGTCCAGAGAGTGCACTGGCACCAGTGGGGATGCAGTGCAGTGAGTCCAGAGAGTGCACTGGCACCACTGGGGATGCAGTGCAGTGAGTCCAGAGAGTTCACTGGCACCACTGGGGATGCAGTGCAGTGTAGTGAGTCCTTAGAGTGTACTGGCACCAGTGGGGATGCAGTGCAGTGAGTCCAGACAGTGCACTGGCACCACTGGGGATGCAGTGCAGTGAGTCCAGAGAGTGCACTGGCACCAGTGGGGATGCAGTGTAGTGAGTCCAGAGAGTGCACTGGCACCAGTGGGGTTGCAGTGCAGTGAGTCCAGAGAGTGCACTGGCACCAGTGGGGATGCAGTGCAGTGACTCCAGAGAGTGCACTGGCAGCAGTGGGGATGCAGTGCAGTGAGTCCAGAGAGTGCACTGGCACCACTGGGGATGAAGTGCAGTGACTCCAGAGAGTGCACTGGCACCAGTGGGGATGCAGTGCAGTGAGTCCAGAGAGTGCACTGGCACCAGTGGGGATGCAGTGCAGTGAGCCCAGAGAGTGCACTGGCACCAGTGGGGATGCAGTGCAGTGAGCCCAGAGAGTGCACTGGCACCAGTGGGGATGCAGTGCAGTGACTCCAGAGAGTGCTCTGGCAGCAGTGGGGATGCAGTGCAGTGAGTCCAGAGAGTGCACTTGCACCAGTGGGGATGCAGTGCAGTGAGTCCAGAGAGTGCACTGGCACCAGTGGGGATGTAGTGCAGTGAGTCCAGAGAGTGCACTGGCACTAGTGGGGATGCAAAGCAGTGACTCCAGAGAGTGCACTGTCACCACTGGTGATGCACTGCAGTGAGTCCAGAGAGTGCACTGGCACCACTGGGGATGCAGTGCAGTGAGTCCAGAGAGTTCACTGGCACCACTGGGGATGCAGTGCAGTGTAGTCAGTCCTTAGAGTGTACTGGCACCAGTGGGGTTGCAGTGCAGTGAGTCCAGAGAGTGCACTGGCACCACTGGGGATGCAGTGCAGTGAGTCCAGAGAGTGCACTGGCACCACCGGGGATTCAGTGCAGTGAGTCCAGAGAGTGCACTGGCACCACTAGGGATGCAGTGCAGTGACTCCAGAGAGTGCACTGGCACTCTTGGGGATGCAGTGCAGTGAGTCCAGAGAGTGCACTGGCACCAGTGGGGATGCAGTGCAGTCAGTCCAGAGAGTGCACTGGCACCAGTGGGGATGCAAAGCAGTGACACCAGAGAGTGCACTGGCACCACTGGGGATGCACTGCAGTGTCTCCATAGAGTGCACTGGCACCACTGGGGATGCAGTGCAGTGAGTCCAGAGAGTGCATTGGCATCACTGGGGATGCATTGCAGTGACTCCAGAGAGTGCACTGGCACCACTGGGGATGTCGTGCAGTGACTCCAGAGAGTGCACTGGCACCAGTGGGGATGCAGTGCAGTGAGTCCAGAGAGTGCACTGGCACCACTGGGGATGCAGTGCAGTGAGTCCAGAGAGTGCACTAGCACCACTGGGGATGCAGTGCAGTGAGTCCAGAGAGTGCACTGGCACCACTGGGGATGCAGTGCAGTGAGTCCAGGGAGTGCACTGGCACCAGTGGGGATGTACTGCAGTGAGTCCAGACAGTGCACTGGCACCAGTGGGGATGCAGAGCAGTGACTCCAGAGAGTGCACTGGCACCAGTGGGGAGGCAGTGCAGTGAGTCCAGAGAGTGCACTGGCACCACTGGGGATGCAGTGCAGTGAGTCCAGAGAGTGCACTGGCACCAGTGGGGATGTAGTGCAGTGAGTCCAGAGAGTGCACTGGCACCAGTGGGGATGCAAAGCAGTGACTCCAGAGAGTGCACTGGCACCAGTGGGGATGCAGTGTAGTGAGTCCAGAGAGTGCACTGGCACCAGTGGGGATGTAATGCAGTGAGTCCAGAGAGTGCACTGGCACCAGTGGGGATGCACTGCAGTGAGTCCGGAGAGTGCAATGGCACCAGTGGGGATGCAAAGCAGTGAGTCCAGAGAGTGCACTGGCACCAGTGGGAATGCAGTGCAGTGAGTCCAGAGAGTGCACTGGCAGCACTGGGGATGCAGTGCAGTGACTCCAGAAAGTGCACTGGCACTACTGGAGATGCAGTGCAGTGAGTCCAGAGAGTGCACTGGCAGCAATGGGGATGCAGTGCAGTGAGTCCAGAGAGTGCACTGGCACCAGTGGGGATGCAGTGCAGTGAGTCCAGAGAGTGCAATGGCACCAGTGGGAATGCAAAGCAGTGAGTCCAGAGAGTGCACTGGCACCAGTGGGAATGCAGTGCAGTGAGTTGAGAGAGTGCACTGGAACCAGTGCGGATGCACTGCAGTGTCTCCAGAGAGTGCACTGGCACCACTGGGGATGCAGTGCAGTGAGTCCAGAGAGTGCATTGGCACCAGTGGGGATGCAGTGCACTGACTCCAGAGAGTGCACTGGCACCAGTGGGGATGCAGTGCAGTGAGTCCAGAGAGTGCACTGGCACCAGTGGGGTTGCAGTGCAGTGAGTCCAGAGAGTGCACTGGCACCAGTGGGGATGCAGTGCAGTGAGTCTAGAGAGTGCACTGGCAGCAGTGGTGATGCAGTGCAGTGAGTCCAGAGAGTGCACTGGCACCAGTGGGGATGCAGTGCAGTGACTCCAGAGAGTGCTCTGGCAGCAGTGGGGATGCAGTGCAGTGAGTCCAGAGAGTGCACTGGCACCAGTGGGGATGCAGTGCAGTGAGTCCAGAGAGTGCACTGGCACCAGTGGGGATGTAGTGCAGTGAGTCCAGAGAGTGCACTGGCACCAGTGGGGATGCAAAGCAGTGACTCCAGAGAGTGCACTGGCACCAGTGGGGATGCAGTGCAGTGAGTCCAGAGAGTGCACTGGCACCAGTGGGGATGTAGTGCAGTGAGTCCAGAGAGTGCACTGGCACCAGTGGGGATGCAGTGCAGTGAGTCCAGAGAGTGCACTGGCACCACTGGGGATGCAGTGCAGTGAGTCCAGAGAGTTCACTGGCACTACTGGGGATGCAGTGCAGTGAGTCCAGAGAGTTCACTGGCACCACTGGGGATGCAGTGCAGTGTAGTGAGTCCTTAGAGTGCACTGGCACCAGTGGGGATGCAGTGCAGTGAGTCCAGAGAGTGCACTGTCACCAGTGGGGATGCACAGCAGTGACTCCAGAGAGTGCACTGGCACCAGTGGGGATGCAGTGCAGTAAGTCCAGAGAGTGCACTGGCACCACCGGGGATTCAGTGCAGTGAGTCCAGAGAGTTCACTGGCACCACTAGGGATGCAGTGCAGTGACTCCAGAAAGTGCACTGGCACCAGTGGGGATGCAGTGCAGTGAGTCCAGAGAGTGCACTGGCACCACTGGGAATGCAGTGCAGTGAGTCCAGAGAGTGCACTGGCACCAGTGGGGATGTAGTGCAGAGAGTCCAGAGAGTGCACTGGCACCAGTGGGGATGCAAAGCAGTGACTCCAGAGAGTGCACTGGCACCAGTGGGGATGCAAAGCAGTGAGTCCAGAGAGTGCACTGGCACCAGTGGGGATGTAGTGCAGTGAGTCCAGAGAGTGCACTGGCACCACTGGGGATGCAGTGCAGTGACTCCAGAGAGTGCACTGGCACCAGTGGGGATGCAAAGCAGTGAGTCCAGAGAGTGCACTGGCACCAGTGGGAATGCAGTGCAGTGAGTGCAGAGAGTGCACTGGCACCACTGGGGATGCAGTGCAGTGACTCCAGAAAGTGCACTGGCACTACTGGAGATGCAGTGCAGTGAGTCCAGAGAGTGCACTGGCACCAGTGGGGATGCAGTGCAGTGAGTCCAGAGAGTGCACTGGCACCAGTGGGGATGCAGTGCAGTGAGTCCAGAGAGTGCAATGGCACCAGTGGGAATGCAAAGCAGTGAGTCCAGAGAGTGCAATGGCACCAGTGGGAATGCAGTGCAGTGAGTTGAGAGAGTGCACTGGAACCAGTGCGGATGCACTGCAGTGTCTCCAGAGAGTGCACTGGCACCACTGGGGATGCAGTGCAGTGAGTCCAGAGAGTGCATTGGCACCAGCGGGGATGCAGTGCACTGACTCCAGAGAGTGCACTGGCACCAGTGGGGATGCAGTGCAGTGAGTCCAGAGAGTGCACTGGCACCAGTGGGGTTGCAGTGCAGTGAGTCCAGAGAGTGCACTGGCACCAGTGGGGATGCAGTGCAGTGAGTCTAGAGAGTGCACTGGCAGCAGTGGTGATGCAGTGCAGTGAGTCCAGAGAGTGCACTGGCACCAGTGGGGATGCAGTGCAGTGACTCCAGAGAGTGCTCTGGCAGCAGTGGGGATGCAGTGCAGTGAGTCCAGAGAGTGCACTGGCACCAGTGGGGATGCAGTGCAGTGAGTCCAGAGAGTGCACTGGCAGCAGTGGGGATGTAGTGCAGTGAGTCCAGAGAGTGCACTGGCACCAGTGGGGATGCAAAGCAGTGACTCCAGAGAGTGCACTGGCACCAGTGGGGATGCAGTGCAGTGAGTCCAGAGAGTGCACTGGCACCAGTGGGGATGTAGTGCAGTGAGTCCAGAGAGTGCACTGGCATCACTGGGGATGCAGTGCAGTGACTCCAGAGAGTGCACTGGCACCAGTGGGGTTGCAGTGCAGTGACTCCAGAGAGTGCACTGGCACCACTGGGGATGCATTGCAGTGAGTCCAGAGAGTGCACTGGCACCAGTGGGGATGCAGTGCAGTGAGTCCTGAGAGTGCACTGGCACCAGTGGGGATGCAGTGCAGTGACTCCAGAGAGTGCACTGGCACCAGTCGGGATGCAGTGCAGTGAGTCCAGACAGTGCACTGGCACCACTGGGGATGCACTGCAGTGAGTCCAGAGAGTGCACTGGCACCACTGGGGATGCAGTGCAGTGAGTCCAGAGAGTTCACTGGCACCACTTGGGATGCAGTGCAGTGAGTCCAGAGAGTGCACTGGTACCAGTGGGGATGCAGTGCAGTGACTCCAGAGAGTGCACTGGCACCACTAGGGATGCAGTGCAGTGAGTCCAGAAAGTGCACTGGCACTAGTGGGGATGCAGTGCAGTGAGTCCAGAGAGTGCACTGGCACCAGTGGGGATGCAGTGCAGTGAGTCCAGAGAGTTCACTGGCACCAGTGGGGATGCAGTGCAGTGACTCCAGAGAGTGCACTGGCACCAGTGGGGATGCACTGCAGTGAGTCCAGACAGTGCACTGGCACCAGTGGGGATGCAGTGCAGTGAGTCCAGAGACTGCACTGGCGCCAGTGGGGATGCAGTGCAGTGAGTCCAGAGAGTACACTGGCACCACTGGGGATGCAGTGCAGTGTAGTGAGTCCTTAGAGTGCACTGGCACCAGTGGGGATGCAGTGCAGTGAGTCCAGAGAGTGCACTGGCACCACTGGGGATGCACTGCAGTGACTCCAGAGAGTGCACTGGCACCAGTGGGGATGCAGGGCAGTGAGTCCAGAGAGTGCACTGGCACCACCGGGGATTCAGTGCAGTGAGTCCAGAGAGTTCACTGGCACCACTAGGGATGCAGTGCAGTGACTCCAGAAAGTGCACTGGCACCAGAGGGGATGCAGTGCAGTGAGTCCAGAGAGTGCACTGGCACCACTGGGAATGCAGTGCAGTGAGTCCAGAGAGTTCACTGGCACCAGTGGGGATGCAGTGCAGTGAGTCCAGAAAGTGCACTGGCACTACTGGGGATGCAGTGCAGTGAGTCCAGAGAGTGCACTGGCACCAGTGGAGATGCAGTGCAGTGAGTCCAGAGAGTGCACTGGCACCACTGGGGATGCAGTGCAGTGAGTCCAGAGAGTGCACTGGCACCAGTGGGGTTGCAGTGCAGTGACTCCAGAGAGTGCACTGGCACCAGTGGGGATGCACTGCAGTGAGTCCAGAGAGTGCACTGGCACCAGTGGGGATGCAGTGCAGTGAGTCCAGAGACTGCACTGGCACCAGTGGGGATGCAGTGCAGTGAGTCCAGAGAGTTCACTGGCACCACTGGGGATGCAGTGCAGTGTAGTGAGTCCTTAGAGTGCACTGGCACCAGTGGGGATGCAGTGCAGTGAGTCCAGAGAGTGCACTGGCACCACTGGGGATGCACTGCAGTGACTCCAGAGAGTGCACTGGCACCAGTGGGGATGCAGGGCAGTGAGTCCAGAGAGTGCACTGGCAGCACCGGGGATTCAGTGCAGTGAGTCCAGAGAGTTCACTGGCACCACTAGGGATGCAGTGCAGTGACTCCAGAAAGTGCACTGGCACCAGAGGGGATGCAGTGCAGTGAGTCCAGAGAGTGCACTGGCACCACTGGGGATGCACTGCAGTGTCTCCAGAGAGTGCACTGGCACCAGTGGTGATGCAGTGCAGTGAGTCCAGAGAGTGCACTGGCATCACTGGGGATGCAGTGCAGTGACTCCAGAGAGTGCACTGGCACCACTGGGGTTGCAGTGCAGTGACTCCAGAGAGTGCACTGGCACCACTGGGAATGCATTGCAGTGAGTCCAGAGAGTGCACTGGCACCAGTGGGGATGCAGTGCAGTGAGTCCCGAGAGTGCACTGGCACCAGTGGGGATGCAGTGCAGTGACTCCAGAGAGTGCACTGGCACCAGTCGGGATGCAGTGCAGTGAGTCCAGACAGTGCACTGGTACCACTGGGGATGCACTGCAGTGAGTCCAGAGAGTGCACTGGCACCACTGGGGATGCAGTGCAGTGAGTCCAGAGAGTTCACTGGCACCAGTGGGGATGCAGTGCAATGAGTCCAGAGAGTGCACTGTTACCAGTGGGGATGCAGTGCAGTGACTCCAGAGAGTGCACTGGCAGCAGTGGGGATGCAGTGCAGTGAGTCCAGAGAGTGCACTGGCACCACTGGGGATGCAGTGCAGTGACTCCAGAGAGTGCACTGGCACCAGTGGGGATGCAGTGCAGTGAGTCCAGAGAGTGCACTGGCACCAGTGGGGATGCACTGCAGTGACTCCAGAGAGTGCACTGGCACCAGTGGGGATGCAGTGCAGTGAGTCCAGAGAGTGCACTGGCACCAGTGGGGATGCACTGCAGTGAGTCCAGAAAGTGCACTGGCACTACTGGGGATGCAGTGCAGTGAGTCCAGAGAGTGCACTGGCACCAGTGGAGATGCAGTGCAGTGAGTCCAGAGAGTGCACTGGCACCACTGGGGATGCAGTGTAGTGAGTCCAGAGAGTGCACTGGCACCAGTGGGGTTGCAGTGCAGTGACTCCAGAGAGTGCACTGGCACCAGTGGGTATGCAGTGCAGTGAGTGCAGAGAGTGCACTGGCACCAGTGGGGATGCAGTGCAGTCAGTCCAGAGAGTGCAATGGCACCAGTGGGGATGCCGTGCAGTGACTCCAGAGAGTGCACTGGCAGCAGTGGGAATGCAGTGCAGTGAGTCCAGAGAGTGCACTGGCAGCAGTGGGGATGCAGTGCAGTGAGTCCAGAGAGTGCACTGGCACCAGTGGGGATGTAGTGCAGTGAGTCCAGAGAGTGCACTGGCACCAGTGGGGATGCAAAGCAGTGACTCCAGAGAGTGCACTGGCACCAGTGGGGATGCAGTGCAGTGAGTCCAGAGAGTGCACTGGCACCAGTGGGGATGTAGTGCAGTGAGTCCAGAGAGTGCACTGGCATCACTGGGGATGCAGTGCAGTGACTCCAGAGAGTGCACTGGCACCAGTGGGGTTGCAGTGCAGTGACTCCAGAGAGTGCACTGGCACCACTGGGGATGCATTGCAGTGAGTCCAGAGAGTGCACTGGCACCAGTGGGGATGCAGTGCAGTGAGTCCTGAGAGTGCACTGGCACCAGTGGGGATGCAGTGCAGTGACTCCAGAGAGTGCACTGGCACCAGTCGGGATGCAGTGCAGTGAGTCCAGACAGTGCACTGGCACCACTGGGGATGCACTGCAGTGAGTCCAGAGAGTGCACTGGCACCACTGGGGATGCAGTGCAGTGAGTCCAGAGAGTGCACTGGCACCACTGGGGATGCAGTGCAGTGACTCCAGAGAGTGCACAGGCAGCAGAGGGGATGCAGTGCAGTGAGTCCAGAGAGTGCACTGGCACCAGTGGGGATGCAGGGCAGTGAGTCCAGGGAGTGCACTGGTAGCAGTGGGGATGCAGTGCAGTGAGTCCAGAGAGTTCACTGGCACCAGTGGGGATGCAGTGCAGTGACTCCAGAGAGTGCACTGGCACCAGTGGGGATGCAGTGTAGTGAGTCCAGAGAGTTCACTGGCACCAGTGGGGTTGCAGTGCAGTGAATCCAGAGAGTGCACTGGCAGCAGTGGGGATGCAGTGCAGTGAGTCTAGAGAGTGCACTGGCACCAGTGGGGATGCAGTGCAGTGAGTCCAGAGAGTCCACTGGCACCAGTGGGGATGCAGTGCAGTGAGCCCAGAGAGTGCACTGGCACCAGTGGGGATGCAGTGCAGTGAGTCCAGAGAGTGCACTGGCACCAGTGGGGATGCAGTGCAGTGACTCCAGAGAGTGCACTGGCACCAGTGGGGTTGCAGTGCAGTGAGTCCAGAAAGTGCACTGGCACCAGTGGGGATGCAGTGCAGTGAGTCCAGAGAGTGCACTGGCACCAGTGGGGATGCAGTGCAGTGACTCCAGAGAGTGCACTGGCACCAGTGGGGATGCAGTGCAGTGAGTCCAGAGAGTGCACTGGCACCAGTGGGGATGCACTGCAGTGAGTCCAGAGAGTGCACTGGCACCAGTGGGGATGCAGTGCAGTGAGTCCAGAGAGTGCACTGGCACCAGTGGGCATGCAGTGCAGTGAGTCCAGAGAGTGCACTGGCACCAGTGGGGTTGCAGTGCAGTGAGTCCAGAGAGTGCACTGGCACCAGTGGGGATGCAGTGCAGTGAGTCCAGAGAGTGCACTGGCACCAGTGGGGTTGCAGTGCAGTGAGTCCAGAGAGTGCACTGGCACCAGTGGGGATGCAGTGCAGTGAGTCCAGAGAGTGCACTGGCACCAGTGGGGTTGCAGTGCAGTGAGTCCAGAGAGTGCACTGGCACCAGTGGGGATGCAGTGCAGTGAGTCCAGAGAGTGCACTGGCAGCAATGGGGATGCAGTGCAGTGACTCCAGAGAGTGCACTGGCACCACTGGGGATGCAGTGCAATGAGTCCAGAGAGTGCACTGGCACCACTGGGGATGCAGTGCAGTGAGTCCAGAGAGTTCACTGGCACCAGTGGGGATGCAGTGCAGTGAGTCCAGAGAGTGCACTGTTACCAGTGGGGATGCAGTGCAGTGACTCCAGAGAGTGCACTGGCAGCAGTGGGGATGCAGTGCAGTGACTCCAGAGAGTGCACTGGCACCAGTGGGGATGCAGTGCAGTGAGTCCAGAGAGTGCACTGGCACCACTGGGGATGCACTGCAGTGACTCCAGAGAGTGCACTGGCACCAGTGGGGATGCAGTGCAGTGAGTCCAGAGAGTGCACTGGCACCAGTGGGGATGCACTGCAGTGAGTCCAGAAAGTGCACTGGCACTACTGGGGATGCAGTGCAGTGAGTCCAGAGAGTGCACTGGCACCAGTGGAGATGCAGTGCAGTGAGTCCAGAGAGTGCACTGGCACCACTGGGGATGCAGTGTAGTGAGTCCAGAGAGTGCACTGGCACCAGTGGGGTTGCAGTGCAGTGACTCCAGAGAGTGCACTGGCACCAGTGGGTATGCAGTGCAGTGAGTGCAGAGAGTGCACTGGCACCAGTGGGGATGCAGTGCAGTCAGTCCAGCGAGTGCAATGGCACCAGTGGGGATGCAAAGCAGTGACTCCAGAGAGTGCACTGGCACCACTGGGGATGCACTGCAGTGTCTCCAGAGAGTGCACTGGCACCAGTGGGGATGCAGTGCAGTGAGTCCAGAGAGTGCACTGGCACCAGTGGGGATGCAGTGCAGTGACTCCAGAGAGTGCACTGGCACCAGTGGGGTTGCAGTGCAGTGACTCCAGAGAGTGCACTGGCACCACTGGGGATGCATTGCAGTGAGTCCAGAGAGTGCACTGGCACCAGTGGGGATGCAGTGCAGTGAGTCCTGAGAGTGCGCTGGCACCAGTGGGGATGCAGTGCAGTGAGTCCAGACAGTGCACTGGCACTAGTGGGGATGCACTGCAGTGAGTCCAGACAGTGCACTGGCACTAGTGGGGATGCAGTGCAGTGACTCCAGAGAGTGCACTGGCACCAGTGGGGATGGAGTGCAGTGAGTCCAGAGAGTTCACTGGCACCACTGGGGATGCAGTGCAGTGAGTCCAGAGAGTGCACTGGCACCACTAGGGATGCAGTGCAGTGTCTCCAGAAAGTGCACTGGCACTACTGGGGATGCAGTGCAGTGAGTCCAGAGAGTGCACTGGCACCAGTGGTGTTGCAGTGCAGTGAGTCCAGAGAGTGCACTGGCACCAGTGGGGATGCAGTGCAGTGAGTCCAGAGAGTGCACTGGCACCAGTGGGGTTGCAGTGCAGTGAGTCCAAAGAGTTAACTGGCACCGCTTGGCATGCAGTACAGTGACTCCAGAAAGTGCACTGGCAGCAATGGGGATGCAGTGCAGTGACTCCAGAGAGTGCACTGGCACCACTGGGGATGCAGTGCAATGAGTCCTGAGAGTGCACTGGCACCAGTGGGGATGCAGTGCAGTGAGTCCAGAGAGTTCACTGGCACCAGTGGGGATGCAGTGCAGTGAGTCCAGAGAGTGCACTGGCACCAGTGGGGTTGCAGTGCAGTGAGTCCAGAGAGTGCACTGGCACCAGTGGGGATGCAGTGCAGTCAGTCCAGAGAGTGCAATGGCACCAGTGGGGATGCAAAGCAGTGAGTCCAGAGAGTGCACTGGCACCAGTGGGAATGCAGTGCAGTGAGTTGAGAGAGTGCACTGGAACCAGTGGGGATGCACTGCAGTGTCTCCAGAGAGTGCACTGGCACCAGTGGGGATGCAGTGCAGTGAGTCCAGAGAGTGCATTGGCACCAGTGGGAATGCAGTGCAGTGACTCCAGAGAGTGCACTGGCACCACTGGGGATGCAGTGCAGTGAGTCCAGAGAGTGCACTGGCACCAGTGGGGATGCAGTGCAGTGACTCCAGAGAGTGCACTGGCAGCAGTGGGGATGCAGTGCAGTGAGTCTAGAGAGTGCACTGGCACCAGTGGGGATGCAGTGCAGTGAGTCCAGAGAGTGCACTGGCACCAGTGGGGATGCAGTGCAGTGACTCCAGACAGTGCACTGGCACCAGTGGGGATGCAGTGCAGTGAGTCCAGAGAGTGCACTGGTACCAGTGGCGTTGGAGTGCAGTGACTCTAGAGAGTGCACTGGCACCAGTGGGGATGCAGTGCAGTGACTCCAGAGAGTGCACTGGCACCACTGGGGATGCAGTGCAGTGAGTCCTTATAGTGCACTGGCACCACTGGGGATGCAGTGCAGTGACTCCAGAGAGTGCACTGGCACCAGTGGGGATGCAGTGTAGTGAGTCCAGAGAGTTCACTGGCACCAGTGGGGTTGCAGTGCAGTGAATCCAGAGAGTGCACTGGCACCAGTGGGGATGCAGTGCAGTGAGTCCAGGCAGTTCACTGGCACCAGTGGGGATGCAGTGCAGTGAGTCCAGGCAGTTCACTGGCACCAGTGGGGATGCAGTGCAGTGTCTCCAGAGAGTATAGTGGCACCAGTGGGGATGCAGTGCAGTGACTCCAGAGAGTGCACTGGCACCAGTGGGGATGCAGTGCAGTGAGTCCAGAGAGTGCACTGGCACCAGTGGGGTTGCAGTGCAGTGAGTCCAGAAAGTGCACTGGCACCAGTGGGGATGCAGTGCAGTGAGTCCAGAGAGTGCACTGGCACCACTGGGGATGCAGTGCAGTGACTCCAGAGAGTGCACTGGCACCAGTGGGGATGCAGTGCAGTGAGTCCAGAGAGTGCACTGGCACCAGTGGGGATGCACTGCAGTGAGTCCAGAGAGTGCACTGGCACCAGTGGGGATGCAGTGCAGTGAGTCCAGAGAGTGCACTGGCACCAGTGGGCATGCAGTGCAGTGAGTCCAGAGAGTGCACTGGCAACAGTGCGGTTGCAGTGCAGTGAGTCCAGAGAGTGCACTGGCACCAGTGGGGATGCAGTGCAGTGAGTCCAGAGAGTGCACTGGCACCAGGGGGGATGCAGTGCAGTGAGTCCAGAGAGTGCACTGGCACCAGTGGGGTTGCAGTGCAGTGAGTCCAGAGAGTGCACTGGCACCAGTGGGGATGCAGTGCAGTGAGTCCAGAGAGTGCACTGGCAGCAATGGGGATGCAGTGCAGTGACTCCAGAGAGTGCACTGGCACCACTGGGGATGCAGTGCAATGAGTCCAGAGAGTGCACTGGCACCAGTGGGGATGCAGTGCAGTGAGTCCAGAGAGTGCTCTGGCAGCAGTGGGGATGCAGTGCAGTGAGTCCAGAGAGTGCACTGTTACCAGTGGGGATGCAGTGCAGTGACTCCAGAGAGTGCACTGGCAGCAGTGGGGATGCAGTGCAGTGACTCCAGAGAGTGCACTGGCACCAGTGGGGATGCAGTGCAGTGAGTCCAGAGAGTGCACTGGCACCACTGGGGATGCACTGCAGTGAGTCCAGAGAGTGCACTGGCACCAGTGGGGATGCAGTGCAGTGAGTCCAGAGAGTGCACTGGCACCAGTGGGGATGCACTGCAGTGAGTCCAGAAAGTGCACTGGCACTACTGGGGATGCAGTGCAGTGAGTCCAGAGAGTGCACTGGCACCAGTGGAGATGCAGTGCAGTGAGTCCAGAGAGTGCACTGGCACCACTGGGGATGCAGTGTAGTGAGTCCAGAGAGTGCACTGGCACCAGTGGGGTTGCAGTGCAGTGACTCCAGAGAGTGCACTGGCACCAGTGGGTATGCAGTGCAGTGAGTGCAGAGAGTGCACTGGCACCAGTGGGGATGCAGTGCAGTCAGTCCAGAGAGTGCAATGGCACCAGTGGGGATGCAAAGCAGTGACTCCAGAGAGTGCACTGGCACCACTGGGGATGCACTGCAGTGTCTCCAGAGAGTGCACTGGCACCAGTGGGGATGCAGTGCAGTGAGTCCAGAGAGTGCACTGGCACCAGTGGGGATGCAGTGCAGTGAGTCCAGAGAGTGCACTGGCACCAGTGGGGATGCAGTGCAGTGAGTCCAGAGAGTGCACTGGCACCACTGGGGATGCAGTGCAGTGAGTCCAGAGAGTTCACTGGCACCACTGGGGATGCAGTGCAGTGTAGTGAGTCCTTAGAGTGTACTGGCACCAGTGGGGATGCAGTGCAGTGAGTCCAGACAGTGCACTGGCACCACTGGGGATGCAGTGCAGTGAGTCCAGAGAGTGCACTGGCACCAGTGGGGATGCAGTGTAGTGAGTCCAGAGAGTGCACTGGCACCAGTGGGGTTGCAGTGCAGTGAGTCCAGAGAGTGCACTGGCACCAGTGGGGATGCAGTGCAGTGACTCCAGAGAGTGCACTGGCAGCAGTGGGGATGCAGTGCCGTGAGTCCAGAGAGTGCACTGGCACCACTGGGGATGAAGTGCAGTGACTCCAGAGAGTGCACTGGCACCAGTGGGGATGCAGTGCAGTGAGTCCAGAGAGTGCACTGGCACCAGTGGGGATGCAGTGCAGTGAGCCCAGAGAGTGCACTGGCACCAGTGGGGATGCAGTGCAGTGAGCCCAGAGAGTGCACTGGCACCAGTGGGGATGCAGTGCAGTGACTCCAGAGAGTGCTCTGGCAGCAGTGGGGATGCAGTGCAGTGAGTCCAGAGAGTGCACTTGCACCAGTGGGGATGCAGTGCAGTGAGTCCAGAGAGTGCACTGGCACCAGTGGGGATGTAGTGCAGTGAGTCCAGAGAGTGCACTGGCACTAGTGGGGATGCAAAGCAGTGACTCCAGAGAGTGCACTGTCACCACTGGTGATGCACTGCAGTGAGTCCAGAGAGTGCACTGGCACCACTGGGGATGCAGTGCAGTGAGTACAGAGAGTTCACTGGCACCACTGGGGATGCAGTGCAGTGTAGTGAGTCCTTAGAGTGTACTGGCACCAGTGGGGTTGCAGTGCAGTGAGTCCAGAGAGTGCACTGGCACCACTGGGGATGCAGTGCAGTGAGTCCAGAGAGTGCACTGGCACCACCGGGGATTCAGTGCAGTGAGTCCAGAGAGTGCACTGGCACCACTAGGGATGCAGTGCAGTGACTCCAGAAAGTGCACTGGCACTCTTGGGGATGCAGTGCAGTGAGTCCAGAGAGTGCACTGGCACCAGTGGGGATGCAGTGCAGTCAGTCCAGAGAGTGCACTGGCACCAGTGGGGATGCAAAGCAGTGACACCAGAGAGTGCACTGGCACCACTGGGGATGCACTGCAGTGTCTCCATAGAGTGCACTGGCACCACTGGGGATGCAGTGCAGTGAGTCCAGAGAGTGCATTGGCATCACTGGGGATGCATTGCAGTGACTCCAGAGAGTGCACTGGCACCACTGGGGATGTCGTGCAGTGACTCCAGAGAGTGCACTGGCACCAGTGGGGATGCAGTGCAGTGAGTCCAGAGAGTGCACTGGCACCACTGGGGATGCAGTGCAGTGAGTCCAGAGAGTGCACTAGCACCACTGGGGATGCAGTGCAGTGAGTCCAGAGAGTGCACTGGCACCACTGGGGATGCAGTGCAGTGAGTCCAGGGAGTGCACTGGCACCAGTGGGGATGTACTGCAGTGAGTCCAGACAGTGCACTGGCACCAGTGGGGATGCAGAGCAGTGACTCCAGAGAGTGCACTGGCACCAGTGGGGAGGCAGTGCAGTGAGTCCAGAGAGTGCACTGGCACCACTGGGGATGCAGTGCAGTGAGTCCAGAGAGTGCACTGGCACCAGTGGGGATGTAGTGTAGTGAGTCCAGAGAGTGCACTGGCACCAGTGGGGATGCAAAGCAGTGACTCCAGAGAGTGCACTGGCACCAGTGGGGATGCAGTGTAGTGAGTCCAGAGAGTGCACTGGCACCAGTGGGGATGTAATGCAGTGAGTCCAGAGAGTGCACTGGCACCAGTGGGGATGCACTGCAGTGAGTCCGGAGAGTGCAATGGCACCAGTGGGGATGCAAAGCAGTGAGTCCAGAGAGTGCACTGGCACCAGTGGGAATGCAGTGCAGTGAGTCCAGAGAGTGCACTGGCAGCACTGGGGATGCAGTGCAGTGACTCCAGAAAGTGCACTGGCACTACTGGAGATGCAGTGCAGTGAGTCCAGAGAGTGCACTGGCACCACTGGGGATGCAGTGCAGTGAGTCCAGAGAGTGCACTGGCAGCAGTGGGGATGCAGTGCAGTGAGTCCAGAGAGTGCACTGGCACCAGTGGGGATGCAGTGCAGTGAGTCCAGAGAGTGCAATGGCACCAGTGGGAATGCAAAGCAGTGAGTCCAGAGAGTGCACTGGCACCAGTGGGGATGCAGTGCAGTGACTCCAGAGAGTGCACTGGCAGCAGTGGGGATGCAGTGCAGTGAGTCCAGAGAGTGCACTGGCACCACTGGGGATGAAGTGCAGTGACTCCAGAGAGTGCACTGGCACCAGTGGGGATGCAGTGCAGTGAGTCCAGAGAGTGCACTGGCACCAGTGGGGATGCAGTGCAGTGAGCCCAGAGAGTGCACTGGCACCAGTGGGGATGCAGTGCAGTGAGCCCAGAGAGTGCACTGGCACCAGTGGGGATGCAGTGCAGTGACTCCAGAGAGTGCTCTGGCAGCAGTGGGGATGCAGTGCAGTGAGTCCAGAGAGTGCACTTGCACCAGTGGGGATGCAGTGCAGTGAGTCCAGAGAGTGCACTGGCACCAGTGGGGATGTAGTGCAGTGAGTCCAGAGAGTGCACTGGCACTAGTGGGGATGCAAAGCAGTGACTCCAGAGAGTGCACTGTCACCACTGGTGATGCACTGCAGTGAGTCCAGAGAGTGCACTGGCACCACTGGGGATGCAGTGCAGTGAGTACAGAGAGTTCACTGGCACCACTGGGGATGCAGTGCAGTGTAGTTAGTCCTTAGAGTGTACTGGCACCAGTGGGGTTGCAGTGCAGTGAGTCCAGAGAGTGCACTGGCACCACTGGGGATGCAGTGCAGTGAGTCCAGAGAGTGCACTGGCACCACCGGGGATTCAGTGCAGTGAGTCCAGAGAGTGCACTGGCACCACTAGGGATGCAGTGCAGTGACTCCAGAAAGTGCACTGGCACTCTTGGGGATGCAGTGCAGTGAGTCCAGAGAGTGCACTGGCACCAGTGGGGATGCAGTGCAGTCAGTCCAGAGAGTGCACTGGCACCAGTGGGGATGCAAAGCAGTGACACCAGAGAGTGCACTGGCACCACTGGGGATGCACTGCAGTGTCTCCATAGAGTGCACTGGCACCACTGGGGATGCAGTGCAGTGAGTCCAGAGAGTGCATTGGCATCACTGGGGATGCATTGCAGTGACTCCAGAGAGTGCACTGGCACCACTGGGGATGTCGTGCAGTGACTCCAGAGAGTGCACTGGCACCAGTGGGGATGCAGTGCAGTGAGTCCAGAGAGTGCACTGGCACCACTGGGGATGCAGTGCAGTGAGTCCAGAGAGTGCACTAGCACCACTGGGGATGCAGTGCAGTGAGTCCAGAGAGTGCACTGGCACCACTGGGGATGCAGTGCAGTGAGTCCAGGGAGTGCACTGGCACCAGTGGGGATGTACTGCAGTGAGTCCAGACAGTGCACTGGCACCAGTGGGGATGCAGAGCAGTGACTCCAGAGAGTGCACTGGCACCAGTGGGGAGGCAGTGCAGTGAGTCCAGAGAGTGCACTGGCACCACTGGGGATGCAGTGCAGTGAGTCCAGAGAGTGCACTGGCACCAGTGGGGATGTAGTGTAGTGAGTCCAGAGAGTGCACTGGCACCAGTGGGGATGCAAAGCAGTGACTCCAGAGAGTGCACTGGCACCAGTGGGGATGCAGTGTAGTGAGTCCAGAGAGTGCACTGGCACCAGTGGGGATGTAATGCAGTGAGTCCAGAGAGTGCACTGGCACCAGTGGGGATGCACTGCAGTGAGTCCGGAGAGTGCAATGGCACCAGTGGGGATGCAAAGCAGTGAGTCCAGAGAGTGCACTGGCACCAGTGGGAATGCAGTGCAGTGAGTCCAGAGAGTGCACTGGCAGCACTGGGGATGCAGTGCAGTGACTCCAGAAAGTGCACTGGCACTACTGGAGATGCAGTGCAGTGAGTCCAGAGAGTGCACTGGCACCACTGGGGATGCAGTGCAGTGAGTCCAGAGAGTGCACTGGCAGCAGTGGGGATGCAGTGCAGTGAGTCCAGAGAGTGCACTGGCACCAGTGGGGATGCAGTGCAGTGAGTCCAGAGAGTGCAATGGCACCAGTGGGAATGCAAAGCAGTGAGTCCAGAGAGTGCACTGGCACCAGTGGGAATGCAGTGCAGTGAGTTGAGAGAGTGCACTGGAACCAGTGCGGATGCACTGCAGTGTCTCCAGAGAGTGCACTGGCACCACTGGGGATGCAGTGCAGTGAGTCCAGAGAGTGCATTGGCACCAGTGGGGATGCAGTGCACTGACTCCAGAGAGTGCACTGGCACCAGTGGGGATGCAGTGCAGTGAGTCCAGAGAGTGCACTGGCACCAGTGGGGTTGCAGTGCAGTGAGTCCAGAGAGTGCACTGGCACCAGTGGGGATGCAGTGCAGTGAGTCTAGAGAGTGCACTGGCAGCAGTGGTGATGCAGTGCAGTGAGTCCAGAGAGTGCACTGGCACCAGTGGGGATGCAGTGCAGTGACTCCAGAGAGTGCTCTGGCAGCAGTGGGGATGCAGTGCAGTGAGTCCAGAGAGTGCACTGGCACCAGTGGGGATGCAGTGCAGTGAGTCCAGAGAGTGCACTGGCACCAGTGGGGATGTAGTGCAGTGAGTCCAGAGAGTGCACTGGCACCAGTGGGGATGCAAAGCAGTGACTCCAGAGAGTGCACTGGCACCAGTGGGGATGCAGTGCAGTGAGTCCAGAGAGTGCACTGGCACCAGTGGGGATGTAGTGCAGTGAGTCCAGAGAGTGCACTGGCACCAGTGGGGATGCAGTGCAGTGAGTCCAGAGAGTGCACTGGCACCACTGGGGATGCAGTGCAGTGAGTCCAGAGAGTTCACTGGCACTACTGGGGATGCAGTGCAGTGAGTCCAGAGAGTTCACTGGCACCACTGGGGATGCAGTGCAGTGTAGTGAGTCCTTAGAGTGCACTGGCACCAGTGGGGATGCAGTGCAGTGAGTCCAGAGAGTGCACTGGCACCAGTGGGGATGCACAGCAGTGACTCCAGAGAGTGCACTGGCACCAGTGGGGATGCAGTGCAGTAAGTCCAGAGAGTGCACTGGCACCACCGGGGATTCAGTGCAGTGAGTCCAGAGAGTTCACTGGCACCACTAGGGATGCAGTGCAGTGACTCCAGAAAGTGCACTGGCACCAGTGGGGATGCAGTGCAGTGAGTCCAGAGAGTGCACTGGCACCACTGGGAATGCAGTGCAGTGAGTCCAGAGAGTGCACTGGCACCAGTGGGGATGTAGTGCAGAGAGTCCAGAGAGTGCACTGGCACCAGTGGGGATGCAAAGCAGTGACTCCAGAGAGTGCACTGGCACCAGTGGGGATGCAAAGCAGTGAGTCCAGAGAGTGCACTGGCACCAGTGGGGATGTAGTGCAGTGAGTCCAGAGAGTGCACTGGCACCACTGGGGATGCAGTGCAGTGACTCCAGAGAGTGCACTGGCACCAGTGGGGATGCAAAGCAGTGAGTCCAGAGAGTGCACTGGCACCAGTGGGAATGCAGTGCAGTGAGTGCAGAGAGTGCACTGGCACCACTGGGGATGCAGTGCAGTGACTCCAGAAAGTGCACTGGCACTACTGGAGATGCAGTGCAGTGAGTCCAGAGAGTGCACTGGCACCAGTGGGGATGCAGTGCAGTGAGTCCAGAGAGTGCACTGGCACCAGTGGGGATGCAGTGCAGTGAGTCCAGAGAGTGCAATGGCACCAGTGGGAATGCAAAGCAGTGAGTCCAGAGAGTGCAATGGCACCAGTGGGAATGCAGTGCAGTGAGTTGAGAGAGTGCACTGGAACCAGTGCGGATGCACTGCAGTGTCTCCAGAGAGTGCACTGGCACCACTGGGGATGCAGTGCAGTGAGTCCAGAGAGTGCATTGGCACCAGCGGGGATGCAGTGCACTGACTCCAGAGAGTGCACTGGCACCAGTGGGGATGCAGTGCAGTGAGTCCAGAGAGTGCACTGGCACCAGTGGTGTTGCAGTGCAGTGAGTCCAGAGAGTGCACTGGCACCAGTGGGGATGCAGTGCAGTGAGTGTAGAGAGTGCACTGGCAGCAGTGGTGATGCAGTGCAGTGAGTCCAGAGAGTGCACTGGCACCAGTGGGGATGCAGTGCAGTGACTCCAGAGAGTGCTCTGGCAGCAGTGGGGATGCAGTGCAGTGAGTCCAGAGAGTGCACTGGCACCAGTGGGGATGCAGTGCAGTGAGTCCAGAGAGTGCACTGGCACCAGTGGGGATGTAGTGCAGTGAGTCCAGAGAGTGCACTGGCACCAGTGGGGATGCAAAGCAGTGACTCCAGAGAGTGCACTGGCACCAGTGGGGATGCAGTGCAGTGAGTCCAGAGAGTGCACTGGCACCAGTGGGGATGTAGTGCAGTGAGTCCAGAGAGTGCACTGGCATCACTGGGGATGCAGTGCAGTGACTCCAGAGAGTGCACTGGCACCAGTGGGGTTGCAGTGCAGTGACTCCAGAGAGTGCACTGGCACCACTGGGGATGCATTGCAGTGAGTCCAGAGAGTGCACTGGCACCAGTGGGGATGCAGTGCAGTGAGTCCTGAGAGTGCACTGGCACCAGTGGGGATGCAGTGCAGTGACTCCAGAGAGTGCACTGGCACCAGTCGGGATGCAGTGCAGTGAGTCCAGACAGTGCACTGGCACCACTGGGGATGCACTGCAGTGAGTCCAGAGAGTGCACTGGCACCACTGGGGATGCAGTGCAGTGAGTCCAGAGAGTGCACTGGTACCAGTGGGGATGCAGTGCAGTGACTCCAGAGAGTGCACTGGCACCACTAGGGATGCAGTGCAGTGAGTCCAGAAAGTGCACTGGCACTACTGGGGATGCAGTGCAGTGAGTCCAGAGAGTGCACTGGCACCAGTGGGGATGCAGTGCAGTGAGTCCAGAGAGTTCACTGGCACCAGTGGGGATGCAGTGCAGTGACTCCAGAGAGTGCACTGGCACCAGTGGGGATGCACTGCAGTGAGTCCAGACAGTGCACTGGCACCAGTGGGGATGCAGTGCAGTGAGTCCAGAGACTGCACTGGCACCAGTGGGGATGCAGTGCAGTGAGTCCAGAGAGTACACTGGCACCACTGGGGATGCAGTGCAGTGTAGTGAGTCCTTAGAGTGCACTGGCACCAGTGGGGATGCAGTGCAGTGAGTCCAGAGAGTGCACTGGCACCACTGGGGATGCACTGCAGTGACTCCAGAGAGTGCACTGGCACCAGTGGGGATGCAGGGCAGTGAGTCCAGAGAGTGCACTGGCACCACCGGGGATTCAGTGCAGTGAGTCCAGAGAGTTCACTGGCACCACTAGGGATGCAGTGCAGTGACTCCAGAAAGTGCACTGGCACCAGAGGGGATGCAGTGCAGTGAGTCCAGAGAGTGCACTGGCACCACTGGGAATGCAGTGCAGTGAGTCCAGAGAGTTCACTGGCACCAGTGGGGATGCAGTGCAGTGAGTCCAGAAAGTGCACTGGCACTACTGGGGATGCAGTGCAGTGAGTCCAGAGAGTGCACTGGCACCAGTGGAGATGCAGTGCAGTGAGTCCAGAGAGTGCACTGGCACCACTGGGGATGCAGTGCAGTGAGTCCAGAGAGTGCACTGGCACCAGTGGGGTTGCAGTGCAGTGACTCCAGAGAGTGCACTGGCACCAGTGGGGATGCACTGCAGTGAGTCCAGAGAGTGCACTGGCACCAGTGGGGATGCAGTGCAGTGAGTCCAGAGAGTGCACTGGCACCAGTGGGGATGCAGTGCAGTGACTCCAGAGAGTGCACTGGCACCACTGGGGATGCAGTGCAGTGTAGTGAGTCCTTAGAGTGCACTGGCACCAGTGGGGATGCAGTGCAGTGAGTCCAGAGAGTGCACTGGCACCACTGGGGATGCACTGCAGTGACTCCAGAGAGTGCACTGGCACCAGTGGGGATGCAGGGCAGTGAGTCCAGAGAGTGCACTGGCAGCACCGGGGATTCAGTGCAGTGAGTCCAGAGAGTTCACTGGCACCACTAGGGATGCAGTGCAGTGACTCCAGAAAGTGCACTGGCACCAGAGGGGATGCAGTGCAGTGAGTCCAGAGAGTGCACTGGCACCACTGGGAATGCAGTGCAGTGAGTCCAGAGAGTTCACTGGCACCAGTGGGGATGCAGTGCAGTGAGTCCAGAAAGTGCACTGGCACTACTGGGGATGCAGTGCAGTGAGTCCAGAGAGTGCACTGGCACCAGTGGAGATGCAGTGCAGTGAGTCCAGAGAGTGCACTGGCACCACTGGGGATGCAGTGCAGTGAGTCCAGAGAGTGCACTGGCACCAGTGGGGTTGCAGTGCAGTGAGTCCAGAGAGTGCACTGGCACCAGTGGGTATGCAGTGCAGTGAGTGCAGAGAGTGCACTGGCACCAGTGGGGATGCAGTGCAGTCAGTCCAGAGAGTGCAATGGCACCAGTGGGGATGCAAAGCAGTGACTCCAGAGAGTGCACTGGCACCACTGGGGATGCACTGCAGTGTCTCCAGAGAGTGCACTGGCACCAGTGGTGATGCAGTGCAGTGAGTCCAGAGAGTGCACTGGCATCACTGGGGATGCAGTGCAGTGACTCCAGAGAGTGCACTGGCACCACTGGGGTTGCAGTGCAGTGACTCCAGAGAGTGCACTGGCACCACTGGGAATGCATTGCAGTGAGTCCAGAGAGTGCACTGGCACCAGTGGGGATGCAGTGCAGTGAGTCCCGAGAGTGCACTGGCACCAGTGGGGATGCAGTGCAGTGACTCCAGAGAGTGCACTGGCACCAGTCGGGATGCAGTGCAGTGAGTCCAGACAGTGCACTGGTACCACTGGGGATGCACTGCAGTGAGTCCAGAGAGTGCACTGGCACCACTGGGGATGCAGTGCAGTGAGTCCAGAGAGTTCACTGGCACCAGTGGGGATGCAGTGCAGTGAGTCCAGAGAGTGCACTGTTACCAGTGGGGATGCAGTGCAGTGACTCCAGAGAGTGCACTGGCAGCAGTGGGGATGCAGTGCAGTGACTCCAGAGAGTGCACTGGCACCAGTGGGGATGCAGTGCAGTGAGTCCAGAGAGTGCACTGGCACCACTGGGGATGCAGTGCAGTGACTCCAGAGAGTGCACTGGCACCAGTGGGGATGCAGTGCAGTGAGTCCAGAGAGTGCACTGGCACCAGTGGGGATGCACTGCAGTGAGTCCAGAAAGTGCACTGGCACTACTGGGGATGCAGTGCAGTGAGTCCAGAGAGTGCACTGGCACCAGTGGAGATGCAGTGCAGTGAGTCCAGAGAGTGCACTGGCACCACTGGGGATGCAGTGTAGTGAGTCCAGAGAGTGCACTGGCACCAGTGGGGTTGCAGTGCAGTGACTCCAGAGAGTGCACTGGCACCAGTGGGTATGCAGTGCAGTGAGTGCAGAGAGTGCACTGGCACCAGTGGGGATGCAGTGCAGTGAGTCCAGAGAGTGCAATGGCACCAGTGGGGATGCAGTGCAGTGAGTCCAGAGAGTGCACTGGCAGCAGTGGGGATGCAGTGCAGTGAGTCCAGAGAGTGCACTGGCACCAGTGGGGATGCAGTGCAGTGAGTCCAGAGAGTGCACTGGCACCAGTGGGGATGTAGTGCAGTGAGTCCAGAGAGTGCACTGGCACCAGTGGGGATGCAAAGCAGTGACTCCAGAGAGTGCACTGGCACCAGTGGGGATGCAGTGCAGTGAGTCCAGAGAGTGCACTGGCACCAGTGGGGATGTAGTGCAGTGACTCCAGAGAGTGCACTGGCATCACTGGGGATGCATTGCAGTGAGTCCAGAGAGTGCACTGGCACCAGTGGGGATGCAAAGCAGTGACTCCAGAGAGTGCACTGGCACCAGTGGGGATGCAGTGCAGTGAGTCCAGAGAGTGCACTGGCACCAGTGGGGATGTAGTGCAGTGACTCCAGAGAGTGCACTGGCACCACTGGGGATGCATTGCAGTGAGTCCAGAGAGTGCACTGGCACCAGTGGGGATGCAGTGCAGTGAGTCCTGAGAGTGCACTGGCACCAGTGGGGATGCAGTGCAGTGACTCCAGAGAGTGCACTGGCACCAGTGGGGATGCACTGCAGTGTCTCCAGAGAGTGCACTGGCACCAGTGGGGATGCACTGCAGTGAGTCCAGAGAGTGCACTGGCACCACTGGGGATGCAGTGCAGTGAGTCCAGAGAGTGCACTGGCACCACTGGGGATGCAGTGCAGTGACTCCAGAGAGTGCACAGGCAGCAGAGGGGATGCAGTGCAGTGAGTCCAGAGAGTGCACTGGCACCAGTGGGGATGCAGGGCAGTGAGTCCAGGGAGTGCACTGGTAGCAGTGGGGATGCAGTGCAGTGAGTCCAGAGAGTTCACTGGCACCAGAGGGGATGCAGTGCAGTGAGTCCAGAGAGTGCACTGGCACCACTGGGAATGCAGTGCAGTGAGTCCAGAGAGTTCACTGGCACCAGTGGGGATGCAGTGCAGTGAGTCCAGAAAGTGCACTGGCACTACTGGGGATGCAGTGCAGTGAGTCCAGAGAGTGCACTGGCACCAGTGGAGATGCAGTGCAGTGAGTCCAGAGAGTGCACTGGCACCACTGGGGATGCAGTGCAGTGAGTCCAGAGAGTGCACTGGCACCAGTGGGGTTGCAGTGCAGTGACTCCAGAGAGTGCACTGGCACCAGTGGGTATGCAGTGCAGTGAGTGCAGAGAGTGCACTGGCACCAGTGGGGATGCAGTGCAGTCAGTCCAGAGAGTGCAATGGCACCAGTGGGGATGCAAAGCAGTGACTCCAGAGAGTGCACTGGCACCACTGGGGATGCACTGCAGTGTCTCCAGAGAGTGCACTGGCACCAGTGGTGATGCAGTGCAGTGAGTCCAGAGAGTGCACTGGCATCACTGGGGATGCAGTGCAGTGACTCCAGAGAGTGCACTGGCACCACTGGGGTTGCAGTGCAGTGACTCCAGAGAGTGCACTGGCACCACTGGGAATGCATTGCAGTGAGTCCAGAGAGTGCACTGGCACCAGTGGGGATGCAGTGCAGTGAGTCCCGAGAGTGCACTGGCACCAGTGGGGATGCAGTGCAGTGACTCCAGAGAGTGCACTGGCACCAGTGGGGATGCAGTGCAGTGAGTCCAGAGAGTGCACTGGCAGCAGTGGGGATGCAGTGCAGTGACTCCAGAGAGTGCACTGGCACCAGTGGGGATGCAGTGCAGTGAGTCCAGAGAGTGCACTGGCACCACTGGGGATGCAGTGCAGTGACTCCAGAGAGTGCACTGGCACCAGTGGGGATGCAGTGCAGTGAGTCCAGAGAGTGCACTGGCACCAGTGGGGATGCACTGCAGTGAGTCCAGAAAGTGCACTGGCACTACTGGGGATGCAGTGCAGTGAGTCCAGAGAGTGCACTGGCACCAGTGGAGATGCAGTGCAGTGAGTCCAGAGAGTGCACTGGCACCACTGGGGATGCAGTGTAGTGAGTCCAGAGAGTGCACTGGCACCAGTGGGGTTGCAGTGCAGTGACTCCAGAGAGTGCACTGGCACCAGTGGGTATGCAGTGCAGTGAGTGCAGAGAGTGCACTGGCACCAGTGGGGATGCAGTGCAGTCAGTCCAGAGAGTGCAATGGCACCAGTGGGGATGCCGTGCAGTGACTCCAGAGAGTGCACTGGCAGCAGTGGGGATGCAGTGCAGTGAGTCCAGAGAGTGCACTGGCACCAGTGGGGATGCAGTGCAGTGAGTCCAGAGAGTGCACTGGCACCAGTGGGGATGTAGTGCAGTGAGTCCAGAGAGTGCACTGGCACCAGTGGGGATGCAAAGCAGTGACTCCAGAGAGTGCACTGGCACCAGTGGGGATGCAGTGCAGTGAGTCCAGAGAGTGCACTGGCACCAGTGGGGATGTAGTGCAGTGAGTCCAGAGAGTGCACTGGCATCACTGGGGATGCAGTGCAGTGACTCCAGAGAGTGCACTGGCACCAGTGGGGTTGCAGTGCAGTGACTCCAGAGAGTGCACTGGCACCACTGGGGATGCATTGCAGTGAGTCCAGAGAGTGCACTGGCACCAGTGGGGATGCAGTGCAGTGAGTCCTGAGAGTGCACTGGCACCAGTCGGGATGCAGTGCAGTGAGTCCAGACAGTGCACTGGCACCACTGGGGATGCAGTGCAGTGAGTCCAGAGAGTGCACTGGCACCACTGGGGATGCAGTGCAGTGAGTCCAGAGAGTGCACTGGCACCACTGGGGATGCAGTGCAGTGACTCCAGAGAGTGCACAGGCAGCAGAGGGGATGCAGTGCAGTGAGTCCAGAGAGTGCACTGGCACCAGTGGGGATGCAGGGCAGTGAGTCCAGGGAGTGCACTGGTAGCAGTGGGGATGCAGTGCAGTGAGTCCAGAGAGTTCACTGGCACCAGTGGGGATGCAGTGCAGTGACTCCAGAGAGTGCACTGGCACCAGTGGGGATGCAGTGCAGTGAGTCCAGAGAGTTCACTGGCACTACTGGGGATGCAGTGCAGTGAGTCCAGAGAGTGCACTGGCACCAGTGGGGATGCAGTGCAGTGAGTCCTTATAGTGCACTGGCACCACTGGGGATGCAGTGCAGTGACTCCAGAGAGTGCACTGGCACCAGTGGGGATGCAGTGTAGTGAGTCCAGAGAGTTCACTGGCACCAGTGGGGTTGCAGTGCAGTGAATCCAGAGAGTGCACTGGCAGCAGTGGGGATGCAGTGCAGTGAGTCTAGAGAGTGCACTGGCACCAGTGGGGATGCAGTGCAGTGAGTCCAGAGAGTCCACTGGCACCAGTGGGGATGCAGTGCAGTGAGCCCAGAGAGTGCACTGGCACCAGTGGGGATGCAGTGCAGTGAGTCCAGAGAGTGCACTGGCACCAGTGGGGATGCAGTGCAGTGACTCCAGAGAGTGCACTGGCACCAGTGGGGTTGCAGTGCAGTGAGTCCAGAAAGTGCACTGGCACCACTGGGGATGCAGTGCAGTGAGTCCAGAGAGTGCACTGGCACCACTGGGGATGCAGTGCAGTGACTCCAGAGAGTGCACTGGCACCAGTGGGGATGCAGTGCAGTGAGTCCAGAGAGTGCACTGGCACCAGTGGGGATGCACTGCAGTGAGTCCAGAGAGTGCACTGGCACCAGTGGGGATGCAGTGCAGTGAGTCCAGAGAGTGCACTGGCACCAGTGGGCATGCAGTGCAGTGAGTCCAGAGAGTGCACTGGCACCAGTGGGGTTGCAGTGCAGTGAGTCCAGAGAGTGCACTGGCACCAGTGGGGATGCAGTGCAGTGAGTCCAGAGAGTGCACTGGCACCAGTGGGGTTGCAGTGCAGTGAGTCCAGAGAGTGCACTGGCACCAGTGGGGATGCAGTGCAGTGAGTCCAGAGAGTGCACTGGCACCAGTGGGGTTGCAGTGCAGTGAGTCCAGAGAGTGCACTGGCACCAGTGGGGATGCAGTGCAGTGAGTCCAGAGAGTGCACTGGCAGCAATGGGGATGCAGTGCAGTGACTCCAGAGAGTGCACTGGCACCACTGGGGATGCAGTGCAATGAGTCCAGAGAGTGCACTGGCACCACTGGGGATGCAGTGCAGTGAGTCCAGAGAGTTCACTGGCACCAGTGGGGATGCAGTGCAGTGAGTCCAGAGAGTGCACTGTTACCAGTGGGGATGCAGTGCAGTGACTCCAGAGAGTGCACTGGCAGCAGTGGGGATGCAGTGCAGTGACTCCAGAGAGTGCACTGGCACCAGTGGGGATGCAGTGCAGTGAGTCCAGAGAGTGCACTGGCACCACTGGGGATGCACTGCAGTGACTCCAGAGAGTGCACTGGCACCAGTGGGGATGCAGTGCAGTGAGTCCAGAGAGTGCACTGGCACCAGTGGGGATGCACTGCAGTGAGTCCAGAAAGTGCACTGGCACTACTGGGGATGCAGTGCAGTGAGTCCAGAGAGTGCACTGGCACCAGTGGAGATGCAGTGCAGTGAGTCCAGAGAGTGCACTGGCACCACTGGGGATGCAGTGTAGTGAGTCCAGAGAGTGCACTGGCACCAGTGGGGTTGCAGTGCAGTGACTCCAGAGAGTGCACTGGCACCAGTGGGTATGCAGTGCAGTGAGTGCAGAGAGTGCACTGGCACCAGTGGGGATGCAGTGCAGTCAGTCCAGCGAGTGCAATGGCACCAGTGGGGATGCAAAGCAGTGACTCCAGAGAGTGCACTGGCACCAGTGGGGATGCACTGCAGTGTCTCCAGAGAGTGCACTGGCACCAGTGGGGATGCAGTGCAGTGAGTCCAGAGAGTGCACTGGCACCACTGGGGATGCAGTGCAGTGACTCCAGAGAGTGCACTGGCACCAGTGGGGTTGCAGTGCAGTGACTCCAGAGAGTGCACTGGCACCACTGGGGATGCATTGCAGTGAGTCCAGAGAGTGCACTGGCACCAGTGGGGATGCAGTGCAGTGAGTCCTGAGAGTGCGCTGGCACCAGTGGGGATGCAGTGCAGTGAGTGCAGAGAGTGCACTGGCACCAGTGGGGATGCACTGCAGTGAGTCCAGACAGTGCACTGGCACTAGTGGGGATGCAGTGCAGTGACTCCAGAGAGTGCACTGGCACCAGTGGGGATGGAGTGCAGTGAGTCCAGAGAGTTCACTGGCACCACTGGGGATGCAGTGCAGTGAGTCCAGAGAGTGCACTGGCACCACTAGGGATGCAGTGCAGTGTCTCCAGAAAGTGCACTGGCACTACTGGGGATGCAAAGCAGTGAGTCCAGAGAGTGCACTGGCACCAGTGGTGTTGCAGTGCAGTGAGTCCAGAGAGTGCACTGGCACCAGTGGGGATGCAGTGCAGTGAGTCCAGAGAGTGCACTGGCACCAGTGGGGTTGCAGTGCAGTGAGTCCAAAGAGTTAACTGGCACCGCTTGGCATGCAGTACAGTGACTCCAGAAAGTGCACTGGCAGCAATGGGGATGCAGTGCAGTGACTCCAGAGAGTGCACTGGCACCACTGGGGATGCAGTGCAATGAGTCCTGAGAGTGCACTGGCACCAGTGGGGATGCAGTGCAGTGAGTCCAGAGAGTTCACTGGCACCAGTGGGGATGCAGTGCAGTGAGTCCAGAGAGTGCACTGGCACCAGTGGGGTTGCAGTGCAGTGAGTCCAGAGAGTGCACTGGCACCAGTGGGGATGCAGTGCAGTCAGTCCAGAGAGTGCAATGGCACCAGTGGGGATGCAAAGCAGTGAGTCCAGAGAGTGCACTGGCACCAGTGGGAATGCAGTGCAGTGAGTTGAGAGAGTGCACTGGAACCAGTGGGGATGCACTGCAGTGTCTCCAGAGAGTGCACTGGCACCAGTGGGGATGCAGTGCAGTGAGTCCAGAGAGTGCATTGGCACCAGTGGGAATGCAGTGCAGTGACTCCAGAGAGTGCACTGGCACCACTGGGGATGCAGTGCAGTGAGTCCAGAGAGTGCACTGGCACCAGTGGGGATGCAGTGCAGTGACTCCAGAGAGTGCACTGGCAGCAGTGGGGATGCAGTGCAGTGAGTCTAGAGAGTGCACTGGCACCAGTGGGGATGCAGTGCAGTGAGTCCAGAGAGTGCACTGGCACCAGTGGGGATGCAGTGCAGTGACTCCAGACAGTGCACTGGCACCAGTGGGGATGCAGTGCAGTGAGTCCAGAGAGTGCACTGGTACCAGTGGCGTTGGAGTGCAGTGACTCTAGAGAGTGCACTGGCACCAGTGGGGATGCAGTGCAGTGACTCCAGAGAGTGCACTGGCACCACTGGGGATGCAGTGCAGTGAGTCCAGAGAGTGCATTGGCACCACTGGGGATGCAGTGCAGTGAGTCCAGAGAGTGCACTGGCACCAGTGGGGATGCAGTGCAGTGAGTCCAGGGAGTGCACTGGTAGCAGTGGGGATGCAGTGCAGTGAGTCCAGAGAGTTCACTGGCACCAGTGGGGATGCAGTGCAGTGAGTCCAGAGAGTGCACTGGTACCAGTGGCGTTGGAGTGCAGTGACTCTAGAGAGTGCACTGGCACCAGTGGGGATGCAGTGCAGTGAGTCCAGAGAGTGCACTGGCACCACTGGGGATGCAGTGCAGTGACTCCAGAGAGTGCACTGGCAGCAGTGGGGATGCAGTGCAGTGAGTCCAGAGAGTGCACTGGCACCAGTGGGAATGCAGGGCAGTGAGTCCAGGGAGTGCACTGGTAGCAGTGGGGATGCAGTGCAGTGAGTCCAGAGAGTTCACTGGCACCAGTGGGGATGCAGTGCAGTGACTCCAGAGAGTGCACTGGCACCAGTGGGGATGCAGTGCAGTGAGTCCAGAGAGTTCACTGGCACTACTGGGGATGCAGTGCAGTGAGTCCAGAGAGTGCACTGGCACCAGTGGGGATGCAGTGCAGTGAGTCCTTATAGTGCACTGGCACCACTGGGGATGCAGTGCAGTGACTCCAGAGAGTGCACTGGCACCAGTGGGGATGCAGTGTAGTGAGTCCAGAGAGTTCACTGGCACCAGTGGGGTTGCAGTGCAGTGAATCCAGAGAGTGCACTGGCACCAGTGGGGATGCAGTGCAGTGAGTCCAGGCAGTTCACTGGCACCAGTGGGGATGCAGTGCAGTGAGTCCAGGCAGTTCACTGGCACCAGTGGGGATGCAGTGCAGTGTCTCCAGAGAGTATAGTGGCACCAGTGGGGATGCAGTGCAGTGACTCCAGTGAGTGCACTGGCACCAGTGGGGATGCAGTGCAGTGAGTCCAGAGAGTGCACTGGCACCAGTGGGGATGCAGTGCAGTGAGTCCAGAAAGTGCACTGGCACCAGTGGGGATGCAGTGCAGTGAGTCCAGAGAGTGCACTGGCACCACTGGGGATGCAGTGCAGTGACTCCAGAGAGTGCACTGGCACCAGTGGGGATGCAGTGCAGTGAGTCCAGAGAGTGCACTGGCACCAGTGGGGATGCACTGCAGTGAGTCCAGAGAGTGCACTGGCACCAGTGGGGATGCAGTGCAGTGAGTCCAGAGAGTGCACTGGCACCAGTGGGCATGCAGTGCAGTGAGTCCAGAGAGTGCACTGGCAACAGTGCGGTTGCAGTGCAGTGAGTCCAGAGAGTGCACTGGCACCAGTGGGGATGCAGTGCAGTGAGTCCAGAGAGTGCACTGGCACCAGTGGGGATGCAGTGCAGTGAGTCCAGAGAGTGCACTGGCACCAGTGGGGTTGCAGTGCAGTGAGTCCAGAGAGTGCACTGGCACCAGTGGGGATGCAGTGCAGTGAGTCCAGAGAGTGCACTGGCAGCAATGGGGATGCAGTGCAGTGACTCCAGAGAGTGCACTGGCACCACTGGGGATGCAGTGCAATGAGTCCAGAGAGTGCACTGGCACCAGTGGGGATGCAGTGCAGTGACTCCAGAGAGTGCTCTGGCAGCAGTGGGGATGCAGTGCCGTGAGTCCAGAGAGTGCACTGTTACCAGTGGGGATGCAGTGCAGTGACTCCAGAGAGTGCACTGGCAGCAGTGGGGATGCAGTGCAGTGACTCCAGAGAGTGCACTGGCACCAGTGGGGATGCAGTGCAGTGAGTCCAGAGAGTGCACTGGCACCACTGGGGATGCACTGCAGTGACTCCAGAGAGTGCACTGGCACCAGTGGGGATGCAGTGCAGTGAGTCCAGAGAGTGCACTGGCACCAGTGGGGATGCACTGCAGTGAGTCCAGAAAGTGCACTGGCACTACTGGGGATGCAGTGCAGTGAGTCCAGAGAGTGCACTGGCACCAGTGGAGATGCAGTGCAGTGAGTCCAGAGAGTGCACTGGCACCACTGGGGATGCAGTGTAGTGAGTCCAGAGAGTGCACTGGCACCAGTGGGGTTGCAGTGCAGTGACTCCAGAGAGTGCACTGGCACCAGTGGGTATGCAGTGCAGTGAGTGCAGAGAGTGCACTGGCACCAGTGGGGATGCAGTGCAGTCAGTCCAGAGAGTGCAATGGCACCAGTGGGGATGCAAAGCAGTGACTCCAGAGAGTGCACTGGCACCACTGGGGATGCACTGCAGTGTCTCCAGAGAGTGCACTGGCACCAGTGGGGATGCAGTGCAGTGAGTCCAGAGAGTGCACTGGCATCACTGGGGATGCAGTGCAGTGACTCCCGAGAGTGCACTGGCACCAGTGGGGTTGCAGTGCAGTGACTCCAGAGAGTGCACTGGCACCACTGGGGATGCATTGCAGTGAGTCCAGAGAGTGCACTGGCACCAGTGGGGATGCAGTGCAGTGAGTCCTGAGAGTGCGCTGGCACCAGTGGGAATGCAGTGCAGTGACTCCAGAGAGTTCACTGGCACCAGTGCGGATGCACTGCAGTGAGTCCAGACAGTGCACTGGCACCACTGGGGATGCCGTGCAGTGAGTCCAGAGAGTGCACTGTCACCAGTGGGGATGCAGTGCAGTGAGTCCAGAGAGTTCACTGGCACCAGTGGGGATGCAGTGCAGTGAGTCCAGAGAGTGCACTGTCACCAGTGGGGATGCAGTGCAGTGAGTCCAGAGAGTGCACTGGCACCACTAGGGATGCAGTGCAGTGAGTCCAGAAAGTGCACTGGCACTACAGGGGATGCAGTGCAGTGAGTCCAGAGAGTGCACTGGCACCAGTGGGGATGCAGTGCAGTGAGTCCAGAGAGTTCACTGGCACCAGTGGGGATGCAGTGCAGTGACTCCAGAGAGTGCACTGGCACCAGTGGGGATGCAGTGCAGTGAGTCCAGACAGTGCACTGGCACCAGTGGGGATGCAGTGCAGTGAGTCCAGAGAGTGCACTGGCACCAGTGGGGTTGCAGTGCAGTGAGTCCAGAGAGTGCACTGGCACCAGTGGGGATGCAGTGCAGTCAGTCCAGAGAGTGCAGTGGCACCAGTGGGGATGCAAAGCAGTGACTCCAGAGAGTGCACTGGCACCAGTGGGGATGCAGTGCAGTGAGTCCAGAGAGTGCATTGCCACCAGTGGGGATGCCGTGCAGTGACTCCAGAGAGTGCACTGGCAGCAGTGGGGATGCAGTGCAGTGAGTCCAGAGAGTGCACTGGCACCAGTGGGGATGCAGTGCAGTGACTCCAGAGAGTGCACTGGCACCAGTGGGGATGCAGTGCAGTGAGTCTAGAGAGTGCACTGGCACCAGTGGAGATGCAGTGCAGTGAGTCCAGAGAGTGCACTGGCACCAGTGGGGATGCAGTGCAGTGACTCCAGAGAGTGCTCTGGCACCAGTGGGGATGCAGTGCAGTGAGTCCAGAGAGTGCACTGGCACCAGTGGGGATGCAGTGCAGTGAGTCCAGAGAGTGCACTGGCACCACTGGGGATGCAGTGCAGTGAGTCCAGAGAGTGCACTGGCACCAGTGGGGATGCAGTGCAGTGAGTCCAGAGAGTTCACTGGCACCACTGGGGATGCAGTGCAGTGAGTCCAGAGAGTGCACTGGCACCAGTGGGGATGCACTGCAGTGAGTCCAGAGAGTGCATTGGCACCAGTGGGGATGCAGTGCAGTGAGTCCAGAGAGTGCACTGGTACAAGTGGGGATGCAGTGCAGTGAGTTCAGAGAGTGCACTGGCACCACTGCGGATCAGTGCAGTGACTCTAGAGAATGCACTGGCACCAGTGGGGTTGGAGTGCAGTGACTGTAGAGAGTGCACTGGCACCACTGCGGATCAGTGCAGTGACTCTAGAGAGTGCACTGTCACCAGTGGGGATGCAGTGCAGTGAGTGCAGAGAGTGCACTGGCAGCAGTGGGGATGCAGTGCAGTGAGTCCAGAGAGTGCACTGGCACCACTGGGGATGCAGTGCAGTGAGTCCAGAGAGTGCACTGGAACCACTGGGGATGCAGTGCAGTGAGTCCAGAGAGTTCACTGGCACCAGTGGGGATGCAGTGCAGTGACTGCAGAGAGTGCACGGGCACCACTGGGGATGCACTGCAGTGACTCCAGAGAGTGCATTGGCACCAGTGGGGATGCAGTGCAGTGACTCCAGAGAGTGCACTGGCACCAGTGGTGATGCAGTGCAGTGAGTCCAGAGAGTGCACTGGCACCAGTGGGGATGCAGTGCAGTGACTCCAGAGAGTGCACTGGCACCAGTGGGGATGCAGTGCAGTGAGTCCAGAGAGTGCACTGGCACCAGTGGGGATGCAGTGTAGTGAGTCCAGAGAGTTCACTGGCACCAGTGGGGTTGCAGTGTAGTGAGTCCAGAGAGTGCACTGGCACCACTGGGGATGCAGTGCAGTGAGTCCCGAGAGTGCACTGGCACCACTGGGGATGCAGTGCAGTGAGCCCAGAGAGTGCACTGGCACCAGTGGGGATGCAGTGCAGTAAGTCCAGAGAGTGCACTGGCACCAGTGGGGTTGCAGTGCAGTGAGTCCAGAGAGTGCACTGGCACCACTGCGGATGCAGTGCAGTGACTCCAGAGAGTGCACTGGCACCAGTGGGGATGCAGTGCAGTGAGTCCAGAGAGTGCATTGGCACCAGTGGGGATGCAGTGCAGTGAGTCCAGAGAGTGCACTGGCACCAGTGGGGATGCAGTGTAGTGAGTCCAGAGAGTTCACTGGCACCAGTGGGGTTGCAGTGTAGTGAGTCCAGAGAGTGCACTGGCACCACTGGGGATGCAGTGAAGTGAGTCCCGAGAGTGCACTGGCACCACTGGGGATGCAGTGCAGTGAGTCCAGAGAGTGCACTGGCACCAGTGGGGATGCAGTGCAGTGAGTCCTGAGAGTGCACTGGCACCAGTGGGGATGCAGTGCAGTGAGTCCAGAGAGTGCACTGGCACCACTGGGGATGCAGTGCAGTGACTCCAGAGAGTGCACTGGCACTAGTGGGGATACAGTGCAGTGAGTCCGGAGAGTGCACTGGCACCAGTGGGGATGCAGTGCAGTGAGTCCAGAGAGTGCACTGGCACCACTTGGGATGCGGTGCAGTGACTCCAGAAAGTGCACTGGCACTACTGGGGATGCAGTGCAGTGAGTCCCGAGAGTGCACTGGCACCACTGGGGATGCAGTGCAGTGAGCCCAGAGAGTGCACTGGCACCAGTGGGGATGCAGTGCAGTGAGTCCAGAGAGTGCACTGGCACCAGTGGGGTTGCAGTGCAGTGAGTCCAGAGAGTGCACAGGCACCAGTGGGCATGCAGTGCAGTGACTCCAGAGAGTGCACTGGCAGCAGTGGGGTTGCAGTGCAGTGAGCCCAGAGAGTGCCCTGGCACCAGTGGGGATGCAGTGCAGTGAGTCCAGAGAGTGCACTGGCACCAGTTGGGATGCAGTGCAGTGGGTCCGAAGAGTGCACTGGCACCAGTGGGGATGCAGTGCAGTGACTCCAGAGAGTGCACTTGCACCAGTGGGGATGCAGTGCAGTGAGTCCAGAGAGTGCACTGGCACCACTGGGGATGCAGTGCAGTGAGTCCAGAGAGTGCACTGGCACCAGTGGGGATGCAGTGCAGTGAGTCCAGAGAGTGCACTGGCACCACTTGGGATGCGGTGCAGTGAGTCCAGAGAGTGCACTGGCACTACTGGGGATGCAGTGCAGTGAGTCCCGAGAGTGCACTGGCACCACTGCGGATGCAGTGCAGTGAGTCCAGAGAGTGCACTGGCAGCAGTGGGGATGCAGTGCAGTGAGTCCAGAGAGTGCACTGGCAGCAGTGGGGATGCAGTGCAGTGACTCCAGAGAGTGGACTGGCACCAGTGGGGATGCACTGCAGTGAGTCCAGAAAGTGCACTGGCACCAGTGGGGATGCAGTGCAGTGAGTCCAGAGAGTGCACTGGCACCAGTGGGGTTGCAGTGCAGTGAGTCCAGAGAGTGCACTGGCACCAGTGGGGATGCAGTGCAGTCAGTCCAGAGAGTGCAATGGCACCAGTGGGGATGTAAAGCAGTGAGTCCAGAGAGTGCACTGGCACCAGTGGGAATGCAGTGCAGTGAGTTGAGAGAGTGCACTGGAACCAGTGGGGATGCACTGCAGTGTCTCCAGAGAGTGCACTGGCACCAGTGGGGATGCAGTGCAGTGAGTCCAGAGAGTGCATTGGCACCAGTGGGAATGCAGTGCAGTGACTCCAGAGAGTGCACTGGCACCACTGGGGATGCAGTGCAGTGAGTCCAGAGAGTGCACTGGCACCAGTGGGGATGCAGTGCAGTGACTCCAGAGAGTGCACTGGCACCACTGGGGATGCAGTGCAGTGAGTCCAGAGAGTGCACTGGCACCACTGGGGATGCAGTGCAGTGACTCCAGAGAGTGCACTGGCAGCAGTGGGGATGCAGTGCAGTGAGTCCAGAGAGTGCACTGGCACCAGTGGGAATGCAGGGCAGTGAGTCCAGGGAGTGCACTGGTAGCAGTGGGGATGCAGTGCAGTGAGTCCAGAGAGTTCACTGGCACCAGTGGGGATGCAGTGCAGTGACTCCAGAGAGTGCACTGGCACCACTGGGGATGCAGTGCAGTTAGTCCAGAGAGTTCACTGGCACTACTGGGGATGCAGTGCAGTGAGTCCAGAGAGTGCACTGGCACCAGTGGGGATGCAGTGCAGTGAGTCCTTATAGTGCACTGGCACCACTGGGGATGCAGTGCAGTGACTCCAGAGAGTGCACTGGCACCAGTGGGGATGCAGTGTAGTGAGTCCAGAGAGTTCACTGGCACCAGTGGGGTTGCAGTGCAGTGAATCCAGAGAGTGCACTGGCACCAGTGGGGATGCAGTGCAGTGAGTCCAGGCAGTTCACTGGCACCAGTGGGGATGCAGTGCAGTGAGTCCAGGCAGTTCACTGGCACCAGTGGGGATGCAGTGCAGTGTCTCCAGAGAGTATAGTGGCACCAGTGGGGATGCAGTGCAGTGACTCCAGAGAGTGCACTGGCACCAGTGGGGATGCAGTGCAGTGAGTCCAGAGAGTGCACTGGCACCAGTGGGGTTGCAGTGCAGTGAGTCCAGAAAGTGCACTGGCACCAGTGGGGATGCAGTGCAGTGAGTCCAGAGAGTGCACTGGCACCACTGGGGATGCAGTGCAGTGACTCCAGAGAGTGCACTGGCACCAGTGGGGATGCAGTGCAGTGAGTCCAGAGAGTGCACTGGCACCAGTGGGGATGCACTGCAGTGAGTCCAGAGAGTGCACTGGCACCAGTGGGGATGCAGTGCAGTGAGTCCAGAGAGTGCACTGGCACCAGTGGGCATGCAGTGCAGTGAGTCCAGAGAGTGCACTGGCAACAGTGCGGTTGCAGTGCAGTGAGTCCAGAGAGTGCACTGGCACCAGTGGGGATGCAGTGCAGTGAGTCCAGACAGTGCACTGGCACCAGTGGGGATGCAGTGCAGTGACTCCATAGACTGCACTGGCACCAGTGGGGATGCAGTGCAGTGAGTCCAGAGAGTGCACTGGCACCAGTGGGGATGCAGTGCAGTGAGTCCAGAGAGTGCACTGGCTCCACTAGGGATGCAGTGCAGTGACTCCATAAAGTGCACTGGCACTACTGCGTATGCAGTGCAGTGAGTCCAGAGAGTGCACTGGCACCAGTGGGGATGCAGTGCAGTGAGTCCAGAGAGTGCACTGGCACCCCTGGGGATGCAGTGCAGTGAGTCCAGAGAGTGCACTGGCACCAGTGGGGTTGCAGTGCAGTGAGTCCAGAGAGTGCACTGGCACCAGTGGGAATGCAGTGCAGTGAGTCCAGAGAGTGCACTGGCAGCAGTGGGGATGCAGTGTAGTGAGTCCAGAGAGTGCACTGGCACCAGTGGGGTTGCAGTGCAGTGAGTCCAGAGAGTGCACTGGCACCAGTGGGAATACAGTGCAGTGAGTCCAGAGAGTGCACTGGCAGCAGTGGGGATGCAGTGCAGTAAGTCCAGAGAGTGCACTGGCACCACTGGGGACGCAGTGCAGTGACTCCAGAGAGTGCACTGGCACCAGTGGGGATGCAGTGCAGTGAGTCCAGAGAGTGCACTGGCACCAGTGGGGATGCAGTGCAGTGAGTCCAGAGAGTGCACTGGCACCAGTGGGGTTGCAGTGCAGTGAGTCCAGAGAGTGCACTGGCACCAGTGGGGATGCAGTGCAGTCAGTCCAGAGAGTGCAGTGGCACCAGTGGGGATGCAAAGCAGTGACTCCAGAGAGTGCACTGGCACCAGTGGGGATGCAGTGCAGTGAGTCCAGAGAGTGCATTGCCACCAGTGGGGATGCCGTGCAGTGACTCCAGAGAGTGCACTGGCAGCAGTGGGGATGCAGTGCAGTGAGTCCAGAGAGTGCACTGGCACCAGTGGGGATGCAGTGCAGTGACTCCAGAGAGTGCACTGGCACCAGTGGGGATGCAGTGCAGTGAGTCTAGAGAGTGCACTGGCACCAGTGGGGATGCAGTGCAGTGAGTCCAGAGAGTGCACTGGCACCAGTGGGGATGCAGTGCAGTGACTCCAGAGAGTGCTCTGGCACCAGTGGGGATGCAGTGCAGTGAGTCCAGAGAGTGCACTGGCACCAGTGGGGATGCAGTGCAGTGAGTCCAGAGAGTGCACTGGCACCACTGGGGATGCAGTGCAGTGAGTCCAGAGAGTGCACTGGCACCAGTGGGGATGCAGTGCAGTGAGTCCAGAGAGTTCACTGGCACCACTGGGGATGCAGTGCAGTGAGTCCAGAGAGTGCACTGGCACCAGTGGGGATGCACTGCAGTGAGTCCAGAGAGTGCATTGGCACCAGTGGGGATGCAGTGCAGTGAGTCCAGAGAGTGCACTGGTACAAGTGGGGATGCAGTGCAGTGAGTTCAGAGAGTGCACTGGCACCACTGCGGATCAGTGCAGTGACTCTAGAGAATGCACTGGCACCAGTGGGGTTGGAGTGCAGTGACTGTAGAGAGTGCACTGGCACCACTGCGGATCAGTGCAGTGACTCTAGAGAGTGCACTGTCACCAGTGGGGATGCAGTGCAGTGAGTGCAGAGAGTGCACTGGCAGCAGTGGGGATGCAGTGCAGTGAGTCCAGAGAGTGCACTGGCACCACTGGGGATGCAGTGCAGTGAGTCCAGAGAGTGCACTGGAACCACTGGGGATGCAGTGCAGTGAGTCCAGAGAGTTCACTGGCACCAGTGGGGATGCAGTGCAGTGACTGCAGAGAGTGCACGGGCACCACTGGGGATGCACTGCAGTGACTCCAGAGAGTGCATTGGCAGCAGTGGGGATGCAGTGCAGTGACTCCAGAGAGTGCACTGGCACCAGTGGGGATGCAGTGCAGTGAGTCCAGAGAGTGCACTGGCACCAGTGGGGATGCAGTGCAGTGACTCCAGAGAGTGCACTGGCACCAGTGGGGATGCAGTGCAGTGAGTCCAGAGAGTGCACTGGCACCAGTGGGGATGCAGTGTAGTGAGTCCAGAGAGTTCACTGGCACCAGTGGGGTTGCAGTGTAGTGAGTCCAGAGAGTGCACTGGCACCACTGGGGATGCAGTGCAGTGAGTCCCGAGAGTGCACTGGCACCACTGGGGATGCAGTGCAGTGAGCCCAGAGAGTGCACTGGCACCAGTGGGGATGCAGTGCAGTAAGTCCAGAGAGTGCACTGGCACCAGTGGGGTTGCAGTGCAGTGAGTCCAGAGAGTGCACTGGCACCACTGCGGATGCAGTGCAGTGACTCCAGAGAGTGCACTGGCACCAGTGGGGATGCAGTGCAGTGAGTCCAGAGAGTGCACTGGCACCAGTGGGGATGCAGTGCAGTGAGTCCAGAGAGTGCACTGGCACCAGTGGGGATGCAGTGTAGTGAGTCCAGAGAGTTCACTGGCACCAGTGGGGTTGCAGTGTAGTGAGTCCAGAGAGTGCACTGGCACCACTGGGGATGCAGTGAAGTGAGTCCCGAGAGTGCACTGGCACCACTGGGGATGCAGTGCAGTGAGTCCAGAGAGTGCACTGGCACCAGTGGGGATGCAGTGCAGTGAGTCCTGAGAGTGCACTGGCACCAGTGGGGATGCAGTGCAGTGAGTCCAGAGAGTGCACTGGCACCACTGGGGATGCAGTGCAGTGACTCCAGAGAGTGCACTGGCACTAGTGGGGATACAGTGCAGTGAGTCCGGAGAGTGCACTGGCACCAGTGGGGATGCAGTGCAGTGAGTCCAGAGAGTGCACTGGCACCACTTGGGATGCGGTGCAGTGACTCCAGAAAGTGCACTGGCACTACTGGGGATGCAGTGCAGTGAGTCCCGAGAGTGCACTGGCACCACTGGGGATGCAGTGCAGTGAGCCCAGAGAGTGCACTGGCACCAGTGGGGATGCAGTGCAGTGAGTCCAGAGAGTGCACTGGCACCAGTGGGGTTGCAGTGCAGTGAGTCCAGAGAGTGCACTGGGACCAGTGGGCATGCAGTGCAGTGACTCCAGAGAGTGCACTGGCAGCAGTGGGGTTGCAGTGCAGTGAGCCCAGAGAGTGCCCTGGCACCAGTGGGGATGCAGTGCAGTGAGTCCAGAGAGTGCACTGGCACCAGTTGGGATGCAGTGCAGTGGGTCCGAAGAGTGCACTGGCACCAGTGGGGATGCAGTGCAGTGACTCCAGAGAGTGCACTTGCACCAGTGGGGATGCAGTGCAGTGAGTCCAGAGAGTGCACTGGCACCACTGGGGATGCAGTGCAGTGAGTCCAGAGAGTGCACTGGCACCAGTGGGGATGCAGTGCAGTGAGTCCAGAGAGTGCACTGGCACCACTTGGGATGCGGTGCAGTGAGTCCAGAGAGTGCACTGGCACTACTGGGGATGCAGTGCAGTGAGTCCCGAGAGTGCACTGGCACCACTGGGGATGCAGTGCAGTGAGTCCAGAGAGTGCACTGGCACCAGTGGGGATGTAGTGCAGTGAGTCCAGAGAGTGCACTGGCACCAGTGGGGATGCAAAGCAGTGACTCCAGAGAGTGCACTGGCACCAGTGGGGATGCAGTGCAGTGAGTCCAGAGAGTGCACTGGCACCAGTGGGGATGTAGTGCAGTGACTCCAGAGAGTGCACTGGCATCACTGGGGATGCATTGCAGTGAGTCCAGAGAGTGCACTGGCACCAGTGGGGATGCAAAGCAGTGACTCCAGAGAGTGCACTGGCACCAGTGGGGATGCAGTGCAGTGAGTCCAGAGAGTGCACTGGCACCAGTGGGGATGTAGTGCAGTGACTCCAGAGAGTGCACTGGCACCACTGGGGATGCATTGCAGTGAGTCCAGAGAGTGCACTGGCACCAGTGGGGATGCAGTGCAGTGAGTCCTGAGAGTGCACTGGCACCAGTGGGGATGCAGTGCAGTGACTCCAGAGAGTGCACTGGCACCAGTGGGGATGCACTGCAGTGTCTCCAGAGAGTGCACTGGCACCAGTGGGGATGCACTGCAGTGAGTCCAGAGAGTGCACTGGCACCACTGGGGATGCAGTGCAGTGAGTCCAGAGAGTGCACTGGCACCACTGGGGATGCAGTGCAGTGACTCCAGAGAGTGCACAGGCAGCAGAGGGGATGCAGTGCAGTGAGTCCAGAGAGTGCACTGGCACCAGTGGGGATGCAGGGCAGTGAGTCCAGGGAGTGCACTGGTAGCAGTGGGGATGCAGTGCAGTGAGTCCAGAGAGTTCACTGGCACCAGAGGGGATGCAGTGCAGTGAGTCCAGAGAGTGCACTGGCACCACTGGGAATGCAGTGCAGTGAGTCCAGAGAGTTCACTGGCACCAGTGGGGATGCAGTGCAGTGAGTCCAGAAAGTGCACTGGCACTACTGGGGATGCAGTGCAGTGAGTCCAGAGAGTGCACTGGCACCAGTGGAGATGCAGTGCAGTGAGTCCAGAGAGTGCACTGGCACCACTGGGGATGCAGTGCAGTGAGTCCAGAGAGTGCACTGGCACCAGTGGGGTTGCAGTGCAGTGACTCCAGAGAGTGCACTGGCACCAGTGGGTATGCAGTGCAGTGAGTGCAGAGAGTGCACTGGCACCAGTGGGGATGCAGTGCAGTCAGTCCAGAGAGTGCAATGGCACCAGTGGGGATGCAAAGCAGTGACTCCAGAGAGTGCACTGGCACCACTGGGGATGCACTGCAGTGTCTCCAGAGAGTGCACTGGCACCAGTGGTGATGCAGTGCAGTGAGTCCAGAGAGTGCACTGGCATCACTGGGGATGCAGTGCAGTGACTCCAGAGAGTGCACTGGCACCACTGGGGTTGCAGTGCAGTGACTCCAGAGAGTGCACTGGCACCACTGGGAATGCATTGCAGTGAGTCCAGAGAGTGCACTGGCACCAGTGGGGATGCAGTGCAGTGAGTCCCGAGAGTGCACTGGCACCAGTGGGGATGCAGTGCAGTGACTCCAGAGAGTGCACTGGCACCAGTGGGGATGCAGTGCAGTGAGTCCAGAGAGTGCACTGGCAGCAGTGGGGATGCAGTGCAGTGACTCCAGAGAGTGCACTGGCACCAGTGGGGATGCAGTGCAGTGAGTCCAGAGAGTGCACTGGCACCACTGGGGATGCAGTGCAGTGACTCCAGAGAGTGCACTGGCACCAGTGGGGATGCAGTGCAGTGAGTCCAGAGAGTGCACTGGCACCAGTGGGGATGCACTGCAGTGAGTCCAGAAAGTGCACTGGCACTACTGGGGATGCAGTGCAGTGAGTCCAGAGAGTGCACTGGCACCAGTGGAGATGCAGTGCAGTGAGTCCAGAGAGTGCACTGGCACCACTGGGGATGCAGTGTAGTGAGTCCAGAGAGTGCACTGGCACCAGTGGGGTTGCAGTGCAGTGACTCCAGAGAGTGCACTGGCACCAGTGGGTATGCAGTGCAGTGAGTGCAGAGAGTGCACTGGCACCAGTGGGGATGCAGTGCAGTCAGTCCAGAGAGTGCAATGGCACCAGTGGGGATGCCGTGCAGTGACTCCAGAGAGTGCACTGGCAGCAGTGGGGATGCAGTGCAGTGAGTCCAGAGAGTGCACTGGCACCAGTGGGGATGCAGTGCAGTGAGTCCAGAGAGTGCACTGGCACCAGTGGGGATGTAGTGCAGTGAGTCCAGAGAGTGCACTGGCACCAGTGGGGATGCAAAGCAGTGACTCCAGAGAGTGCACTGGCACCAGTGGGGATGCAGTGCAGTGAGTCCAGAGAGTGCACTGGCACCAGTGGGGATGTAGTGCAGTGAGTCCAGAGAGTGCACTGGCATCACTGGGGATGCAGTGCAGTGACTCCAGAGAGTGCACTGGCACCAGTGGGGTTGCAGTGCAGTGACTCCAGAGAGTGCACTGGCACCACTGGGGATGCATTGCAGTGAGTCCAGAGAGTGCACTGGCACCAGTGGGGATGCAGTGCAGTGAGTCCTGAGAGTGCACTGGCACCAGTCGGGATGCAGTGCAGTGAGTCCAGACAGTGCACTGGCACCACTGGGGATGCAGTGCAGTGAGTCCAGAGAGTGCACTGGCACCACTGGGGATGCAGTGCAGTGAGTCCAGAGAGTGCACTGGCACCACTGGGGATGCAGTGCAGTGACTCCAGAGAGTGCACAGGCAGCAGAGGGGATGCAGTGCAGTGAGTCCAGAGAGTGCACTGGCACCAGTGGGGATGCAGGGCAGTGAGTCCAGGGAGTGCACTGGTAGCAGTGGGGATGCAGTGCAGTGAGTCCAGAGAGTTCACTGGCACCAGTGGGGATGCAGTGCAGTGACTCCAGAGAGTGCACTGGCACCAGTGGGGATGCAGTGCAGTGAGTCCAGAGAGTTCACTGGCACTACTGGGGATGCAGTGCAGTGAGTCCAGAGAGTGCACTGGCACCAGTGGGGATGCAGTGCAGTGAGTCCTTATAGTGCACTGGCACCACTGGGGATGCAGTGCAGTGACTCCAGAGAGTGCACTGGCACCAGTGGGGATGCAGTGTAGTGAGTCCAGAGAGTTCACTGGCACCAGTGGGGTTGCAGTGCAGTGAATCCAGAGAGTGCACTGGCAGCAGTGGGGATGCAGTGCAGTGAGTCTAGAGAGTGCACTGGCACCAGTGGGGATGCAGTGCAGTGAGTCCAGAGAGTCCACTGGCACCAGTGGGGATGCAGTGCAGTGAGCCCAGAGAGTGCACTGGCACCAGTGGGGATGCAGTGCAGTGAGTCCAGAGAGTGCACTGGCACCAGTGGGGATGCAGTGCAGTGACTCCAGAGAGTGCACTGGCACCAGTGGGGTTGCAGTGCAGTGAGTCCAGAAAGTGCACTGGCACCACTGGGGATGCAGTGCAGTGAGTCCAGAGAGTGCACTGGCACCACTGGGGATGCAGTGCAGTGACTCCAGAGAGTGCACTGGCACCAGTGGGGATGCAGTGCAGTGAGTCCAGAGAGTGCACTGGCACCAGTGGGGATGCACTGCAGTGAGTCCAGAGAGTGCACTGGCACCAGTGGGGATGCAGTGCAGTGAGTCCAGAGAGTGCACTGGCACCAGTGGGCATGCAGTGCAGTGAGTCCAGAGAGTGCACTGGCACCAGTGGGGTTGCAGTGCAGTGAGTCCAGAGAGTGCACTGGCACCAGTGGGGATGCAGTGCAGTGAGTCCAGAGAGTGCACTGGCACCAGTGGGGTTGCAGTGCAGTGAGTCCAGAGAGTGCACTGGCACCAGTGGGGATGCAGTGCAGTGAGTCCAGAGAGTGCACTGGCACCAGTGGGGTTGCAGTGCAGTGAGTCCAGAGAGTGCACTGGCACCAGTGGGGATGCAGTGCAGTGAGTCCAGAGAGTGCACTGGCAGCAATGGGGATGCAGTGCAGTGACTCCAGAGAGTGCACTGGCACCACTGGGGATGCAGTGCAATGAGTCCAGAGAGTGCACTGGCACCACTGGGGATGCAGTGCAGTGAGTCCAGAGAGTTCACTGGCACCAGTGGGGATGCAGTGCAGTGAGTCCAGAGAGTGCACTGTTACCAGTGGGGATGCAGTGCAGTGACTCCAGAGAGTGCACTGGCAGCAGTGGGGATGCAGTGCAGTGACTCCAGAGAGTGCACTGGCACCAGTGGGGATGCAGTGCAGTGAGTCCAGAGAGTGCACTGGCACCACTGGGGATGCACTGCAGTGACTCCAGAGAGTGCACTGGCACCAGTGGGGATGCAGTGCAGTGAGTCCAGAGAGTGCACTGGCACCAGTGGGGATGCACTGCAGTGAGTCCAGAAAGTGCACTGGCACTACTGGGGATGCAGTGCAGTGAGTCCAGAGAGTGCACTGGCACCAGTGGAGATGCAGTGCAGTGAGTCCAGAGAGTGCACTGGCACCACTGGGGATGCAGTGTAGTGAGTCCAGAGAGTGCACTGGCACCAGTGGGGTTGCAGTGCAGTGACTCCAGAGAGTGCACTGGCACCAGTGGGTATGCAGTGCAGTGAGTGCAGAGAGTGCACTGGCACCAGTGGGGATGCAGTGCAGTCAGTCCAGCGAGTGCAATGGCACCAGTGGGGATGCAAAGCAGTGACTCCAGAGAGTGCACTGGCACCAGTGGGGATGCACTGCAGTGTCTCCAGAGAGTGCACTGGCACCAGTGGGGATGCAGTGCAGTGAGTCCAGAGAGTGCACTGGCACCACTGGGGATGCAGTGCAGTGACTCCAGAGAGTGCACTGGCACCAGTGGGGTTGCAGTGCAGTGACTCCAGAGAGTGCACTGGCACCACTGGGGATGCATTGCAGTGAGTCCAGAGAGTGCACTGGCACCAGTGGGGATGCAGTGCAGTGAGTCCTGAGAGTGCGCTGGCACCAGTGGGGATGCAGTGCAGTGAGTGCAGAGAGTGCACTGGCACCAGTGGGGATGCACTGCAGTGAGTCCAGACAGTGCACTGGCACTAGTGGGGATGCAGTGCAGTGACTCCAGAGAGTGCACTGGCACCAGTGGGGATGGAGTGCAGTGAGTCCAGAGAGTTCACTGGCACCACTGGGGATGCAGTGCAGTGAGTCCAGAGAGTGCACTGGCACCACTAGGGATGCAGTGCAGTGTCTCCAGAAAGTGCACTGGCACTACTGGGGATGCAAAGCAGTGAGTCCAGAGAGTGCACTGGCACCAGTGGTGTTGCAGTGCAGTGAGTCCAGAGAGTGCACTGGCACCAGTGGGGATGCAGTGCAGTGAGTCCAGAGAGTGCACTGGCACCAGTGGGGTTGCAGTGCAGTGAGTCCAAAGAGTTAACTGGCACCGCTTGGCATGCAGTACAGTGACTCCAGAAAGTGCACTGGCAGCAATGGGGATGCAGTGCAGTGACTCCAGAGAGTGCACTGGCACCACTGGGGATGCAGTGCAATGAGTCCTGAGAGTGCACTGGCACCAGTGGGGATGCAGTGCAGTGAGTCCAGAGAGTTCACTGGCACCAGTGGGGATGCAGTGCAGTGAGTCCAGAGAGTGCACTGGCACCAGTGGGGTTGCAGTGCAGTGAGTCCAGAGAGTGCACTGGCACCAGTGGGGATGCAGTGCAGTCAGTCCAGAGAGTGCAATGGCACCAGTGGGGATGCAAAGCAGTGAGTCCAGAGAGTGCACTGGCACCAGTGGGAATGCAGTGCAGTGAGTTGAGAGAGTGCACTGGAACCAGTGGGGATGCACTGCAGTGTCTCCAGAGAGTGCACTGGCACCAGTGGGGATGCAGTGCAGTGAGTCCAGAGAGTGCATTGGCACCAGTGGGAATGCAGTGCAGTGACTCCAGAGAGTGCACTGGCACCACTGGGGATGCAGTGCAGTGAGTCCAGAGAGTGCACTGGCACCAGTGGGGATGCAGTGCAGTGACTCCAGAGAGTGCACTGGCAGCAGTGGGGATGCAGTGCAGTGAGTCTAGAGAGTGCACTGGCACCAGTGGGGATGCAGTGCAGTGAGTCCAGAGAGTGCACTGGCACCAGTGGGGATGCAGTGCAGTGACTCCAGACAGTGCACTGGCACCAGTGGGGATGCAGTGCAGTGAGTCCAGAGAGTGCACTGGTACCAGTGGCGTTGGAGTGCAGTGACTCTAGAGAGTGCACTGGCACCAGTGGGGATGCAGTGCAGTGACTCCAGAGAGTGCACTGGCACCACTGGGGATGCAGTGCAGTGAGTCCAGAGAGTGCATTGGCACCACTGGGGATGCAGTGCAGTGAGTCCAGAGAGTGCACTGGCACCAGTGGGGATGCAGTGCAGTGAGTCCAGGGAGTGCACTGGTAGCAGTGGGGATGCAGTGCAGTGAGTCCAGAGAGTTCACTGGCACCAGTGGGGATGCAGTGCAGTGAGTCCAGAGAGTGCACTGGTACCAGTGGCGTTGGAGTGCAGTGACTCTAGAGAGTGCACTGGCACCAGTGGGGATGCAGTGCAGTGAGTCCAGAGAGTGCACTGGCACCACTGGGGATGCAGTGCAGTGACTCCAGAGAGTGCACTGGCAGCAGTGGGGATGCAGTGCAGTGAGTCCAGAGAGTGCACTGGCACCAGTGGGAATGCAGGGCAGTGAGTCCAGGGAGTGCACTGGTAGCAGTGGGGATGCAGTGCAGTGAGTCCAGAGAGTTCACTGGCACCAGTGGGGATGCAGTGCAGTGACTCCAGAGAGTGCACTGGCACCAGTGGGGATGCAGTGCAGTGAGTCCAGAGAGTTCACTGGCACTACTGGGGATGCAGTGCAGTGAGTCCAGAGAGTGCACTGGCACCAGTGGGGATGCAGTGCAGTGAGTCCTTATAGTGCACTGGCACCACTGGGGATGCAGTGCAGTGACTCCAGAGAGTGCACTGGCACCAGTGGGGATGCAGTGTAGTGAGTCCAGAGAGTTCACTGGCACCAGTGGGGTTGCAGTGCAGTGAATCCAGAGAGTGCACTGGCACCAGTGGGGATGCAGTGCAGTGAGTCCAGGCAGTTCACTGGCACCAGTGGGGATGCAGTGCAGTGAGTCCAGGCAGTTCACTGGCACCAGTGGGGATGCAGTGCAGTGTCTCCAGAGAGTATAGTGGCACCAGTGGGGATGCAGTGCAGTGACTCCAGTGAGTGCACTGGCACCAGTGGGGATGCAGTGCAGTGAGTCCAGAGAGTGCACTGGCACCAGTGGGGATGCAGTGCAGTGAGTCCAGAAAGTGCACTGGCACCAGTGGGGATGCAGTGCAGTGAGTCCAGAGAGTGCACTGGCACCACTGGGGATGCAGTGCAGTGACTCCAGAGAGTGCACTGGCACCAGTGGGGATGCAGTGCAGTGAGTCCAGAGAGTGCACTGGCACCAGTGGGGATGCACTGCAGTGAGTCCAGAGAGTGCACTGGCACCAGTGGGGATGCAGTGCAGTGAGTCCAGAGAGTGCACTGGCACCAGTGGGCATGCAGTGCAGTGAGTCCAGAGAGTGCACTGGCAACAGTGCGGTTGCAGTGCAGTGAGTCCAGAGAGTGCACTGGCACCAGTGGGGATGCAGTGCAGTGAGTCCAGAGAGTGCACTGGCACCAGTGGGGATGCAGTGCAGTGAGTCCAGAGAGTGCACTGGCACCAGTGGGGTTGCAGTGCAGTGAGTCCAGAGAGTGCACTGGCACCAGTGGGGATGCAGTGCAGTGAGTCCAGAGAGTGCACTGGCAGCAATGGGGATGCAGTGCAGTGACTCCAGAGAGTGCACTGGCACCACTGGGGATGCAGTGCAATGAGTCCAGAGAGTGCACTGGCACCAGTGGGGATGCAGTGCAGTGACTCCAGAGAGTGCTCTGGCAGCAGTGGGGATGCAGTGCCGTGAGTCCAGAGAGTGCACTGTTACCAGTGGGGATGCAGTGCAGTGACTCCAGAGAGTGCACTGGCAGCAGTGGGGATGCAGTGCAGTGACTCCAGAGAGTGCACTGGCACCAGTGGGGATGCAGTGCAGTGAGTCCAGAGAGTGCACTGGCACCACTGGGGATGCACTGCAGTGACTCCAGAGAGTGCACTGGCACCAGTGGGGATGCAGTGCAGTGAGTCCAGAGAGTGCACTGGCACCAGTGGGGATGCACTGCAGTGAGTCCAGAAAGTGCACTGGCACTACTGGGGATGCAGTGCAGTGAGTCCAGAGAGTGCACTGGCACCAGTGGAGATGCAGTGCAGTGAGTCCAGAGAGTGCACTGGCACCACTGGGGATGCAGTGTAGTGAGTCCAGAGAGTGCACTGGCACCAGTGGGGTTGCAGTGCAGTGACTCCAGAGAGTGCACTGGCACCAGTGGGTATGCAGTGCAGTGAGTGCAGAGAGTGCACTGGCACCAGTGGGGATGCAGTGCAGTCAGTCCAGAGAGTGCAATGGCACCAGTGGGGATGCAAAGCAGTGACTCCAGAGAGTGCACTGGCACCACTGGGGATGCACTGCAGTGTCTCCAGAGAGTGCACTGGCACCAGTGGGGATGCAGTGCAGTGAGTCCAGAGAGTGCACTGGCATCACTGGGGATGCAGTGCAGTGACTCCCGAGAGTGCACTGGCACCAGTGGGGTTGCAGTGCAGTGACTCCAGAGAGTGCACTGGCACCACTGGGGATGCATTGCAGTGAGTCCAGAGAGTGCACTGGCACCAGTGGGGATGCAGTGCAGTGAGTCCTGAGAGTGCGCTGGCACCAGTGGGAATGCAGTGCAGTGACTCCAGAGAGTTCACTGGCACCAGTGCGGATGCACTGCAGTGAGTCCAGACAGTGCACTGGCACCACTGGGGATGCCGTGCAGTGAGTCCAGAGAGTGCACTGTCACCAGTGGGGATGCAGTGCAGTGAGTCCAGAGAGTTCACTGGCACCAGTGGGGATGCAGTGCAGTGAGTCCAGAGAGTGCACTGTCACCAGTGGGGATGCAGTGCAGTGAGTCCAGAGAGTGCACTGGCACCACTAGGGATGCAGTGCAGTGAGTCCAGAAAGTGCACTGGCACTACAGGGGATGCAGTGCAGTGAGTCCAGAGAGTGCACTGGCACCAGTGGGGATGCAGTGCAGTGAGTCCAGAGAGTTCACTGGCACCAGTGGGGATGCAGTGCAGTGACTCCAGAGAGTGCACTGGCACCAGTGGGGATGCAGTGCAGTGAGTCCAGACAGTGCACTGGCACCAGTGGGGATGCAGTGCAGTGAGTCCAGAGAGTGCACTGGCACCAGTGGGGTTGCAGTGCAGTGAGTCCAGAGAGTGCACTGGCACCAGTGGGGATGCAGTGCAGTCAGTCCAGAGAGTGCAGTGGCACCAGTGGGGATGCAAAGCAGTGACTCCAGAGAGTGCACTGGCACCAGTGGGGATGCAGTGCAGTGAGTCCAGAGAGTGCATTGCCACCAGTGGGGATGCCGTGCAGTGACTCCAGAGAGTGCACTGGCAGCAGTGGGGATGCAGTGCAGTGAGTCCAGAGAGTGCACTGGCACCAGTGGGGATGCAGTGCAGTGACTCCAGAGAGTGCACTGGCACCAGTGGGGATGCAGTGCAGTGAGTCTAGAGAGTGCACTGGCACCAGTGGAGATGCAGTGCAGTGAGTCCAGAGAGTGCACTGGCACCAGTGGGGATGCAGTGCAGTGACTCCAGAGAGTGCTCTGGCACCAGTGGGGATGCAGTGCAGTGAGTCCAGAGAGTGCACTGGCACCAGTGGGGATGCAGTGCAGTGAGTCCAGAGAGTGCACTGGCACCACTGGGGATGCAGTGCAGTGAGTCCAGAGAGTGCACTGGCACCAGTGGGGATGCAGTGCAGTGAGTCCAGAGAGTTCACTGGCACCACTGGGGATGCAGTGCAGTGAGTCCAGAGAGTGCACTGGCACCAGTGGGGATGCACTGCAGTGAGTCCAGAGAGTGCATTGGCACCAGTGGGGATGCAGTGCAGTGAGTCCAGAGAGTGCACTGGTACAAGTGGGGATGCAGTGCAGTGAGTTCAGAGAGTGCACTGGCACCACTGCGGATCAGTGCAGTGACTCTAGAGAATGCACTGGCACCAGTGGGGTTGGAGTGCAGTGACTGTAGAGAGTGCACTGGCACCACTGCGGATCAGTGCAGTGACTCTAGAGAGTGCACTGTCACCAGTGGGGATGCAGTGCAGTGAGTGCAGAGAGTGCACTGGCAGCAGTGGGGATGCAGTGCAGTGAGTCCAGAGAGTGCACTGGCACCACTGGGGATGCAGTGCAGTGAGTCCAGAGAGTGCACTGGAACCACTGGGGATGCAGTGCAGTGAGTCCAGAGAGTTCACTGGCACCAGTGGGGATGCAGTGCAGTGACTGCAGAGAGTGCACGGGCACCACTGGGGATGCACTGCAGTGACTCCAGAGAGTGCATTGGCACCAGTGGGGATGCAGTGCAGTGACTCCAGAGAGTGCACTGGCACCAGTGGTGATGCAGTGCAGTGAGTCCAGAGAGTGCACTGGCACCAGTGGGGATGCAGTGCAGTGACTCCAGAGAGTGCACTGGCACCAGTGGGGATGCAGTGCAGTGAGTCCAGAGAGTGCACTGGCACCAGTGGGGATGCAGTGTAGTGAGTCCAGAGAGTTCACTGGCACCAGTGGGGTTGCAGTGTAGTGAGTCCAGAGAGTGCACTGGCACCACTGGGGATGCAGTGCAGTGAGTCCCGAGAGTGCACTGGCACCACTGGGGATGCAGTGCAGTGAGCCCAGAGAGTGCACTGGCACCAGTGGGGATGCAGTGCAGTAAGTCCAGAGAGTGCACTGGCACCAGTGGGGTTGCAGTGCAGTGAGTCCAGAGAGTGCACTGGCACCACTGCGGATGCAGTGCAGTGACTCCAGAGAGTGCACTGGCACCAGTGGGGATGCAGTGCAGTGAGTCCAGAGAGTGCATTGGCACCAGTGGGGATGCAGTGCAGTGAGTCCAGAGAGTGCACTGGCACCAGTGGGGATGCAGTGTAGTGAGTCCAGAGAGTTCACTGGCACCAGTGGGGTTGCAGTGTAGTGAGTCCAGAGAGTGCACTGGCACCACTGGGGATGCAGTGAAGTGAGTCCCGAGAGTGCACTGGCACCACTGGGGATGCAGTGCAGTGAGTCCAGAGAGTGCACTGGCACCAGTGGGGATGCAGTGCAGTGAGTCCTGAGAGTGCACTGGCACCAGTGGGGATGCAGTGCAGTGAGTCCAGAGAGTGCACTGGCACCACTGGGGATGCAGTGCAGTGACTCCAGAGAGTGCACTGGCACTAGTGGGGATACAGTGCAGTGAGTCCGGAGAGTGCACTGGCACCAGTGGGGATGCAGTGCAGTGAGTCCAGAGAGTGCACTGGCACCACTTGGGATGCGGTGCAGTGACTCCAGAAAGTGCACTGGCACTACTGGGGATGCAGTGCAGTGAGTCCCGAGAGTGCACTGGCACCACTGGGGATGCAGTGCAGTGAGCCCAGAGAGTGCACTGGCACCAGTGGGGATGCAGTGCAGTGAGTCCAGAGAGTGCACTGGCACCAGTGGGGTTGCAGTGCAGTGAGTCCAGAGAGTGCACAGGCACCAGTGGGCATGCAGTGCAGTGACTCCAGAGAGTGCACTGGCAGCAGTGGGGTTGCAGTGCAGTGAGCCCAGAGAGTGCCCTGGCACCAGTGGGGATGCAGTGCAGTGAGTCCAGAGAGTGCACTGGCACCAGTTGGGATGCAGTGCAGTGGGTCCGAAGAGTGCACTGGCACCAGTGGGGATGCAGTGCAGTGACTCCAGAGAGTGCACTTGCACCAGTGGGGATGCAGTGCAGTGAGTCCAGAGAGTGCACTGGCACCACTGGGGATGCAGTGCAGTGAGTCCAGAGAGTGCACTGGCACCAGTGGGGATGCAGTGCAGTGAGTCCAGAGAGTGCACTGGCACCACTTGGGATGCGGTGCAGTGAGTCCAGAGAGTGCACTGGCACTACTGGGGATGCAGTGCAGTGAGTCCCGAGAGTGCACTGGCACCACTGCGGATGCAGTGCAGTGAGTCCAGAGAGTGCACTGGCAGCAGTGGGGATGCAGTGCAGTGAGTCCAGAGAGTGCACTGGCAGCAGTGGGGATGCAGTGCAGTGACTCCAGAGAGTGGACTGGCACCAGTGGGGATGCACTGCAGTGAGTCCAGAAAGTGCACTGGCACCAGTGGGGATGCAGTGCAGTGAGTCCAGAGAGTGCACTGGCACCAGTGGGGTTGCAGTGCAGTGAGTCCAGAGAGTGCACTGGCACCAGTGGGGATGCAGTGCAGTCAGTCCAGAGAGTGCAATGGCACCAGTGGGGATGTAAAGCAGTGAGTCCAGAGAGTGCACTGGCACCAGTGGGAATGCAGTGCAGTGAGTTGAGAGAGTGCACTGGAACCAGTGGGGATGCACTGCAGTGTCTCCAGAGAGTGCACTGGCACCAGTGGGGATGCAGTGCAGTGAGTCCAGAGAGTGCATTGGCACCAGTGGGAATGCAGTGCAGTGACTCCAGAGAGTGCACTGGCACCACTGGGGATGCAGTGCAGTGAGTCCAGAGAGTGCACTGGCACCAGTGGGGATGCAGTGCAGTGACTCCAGAGAGTGCACTGGCACCACTGGGGATGCAGTGCAGTGAGTCCAGAGAGTGCACTGGCACCACTGGGGATGCAGTGCAGTGACTCCAGAGAGTGCACTGGCAGCAGTGGGGATGCAGTGCAGTGAGTCCAGAGAGTGCACTGGCACCAGTGGGAATGCAGGGCAGTGAGTCCAGGGAGTGCACTGGTAGCAGTGGGGATGCAGTGCAGTGAGTCCAGAGAGTTCACTGGCACCAGTGGGGATGCAGTGCAGTGACTCCAGAGAGTGCACTGGCACCACTGGGGATGCAGTGCAGTTAGTCCAGAGAGTTCACTGGCACTACTGGGGATGCAGTGCAGTGAGTCCAGAGAGTGCACTGGCACCAGTGGGGATGCAGTGCAGTGAGTCCTTATAGTGCACTGGCACCACTGGGGATGCAGTGCAGTGACTCCAGAGAGTGCACTGGCACCAGTGGGGATGCAGTGTAGTGAGTCCAGAGAGTTCACTGGCACCAGTGGGGTTGCAGTGCAGTGAATCCAGAGAGTGCACTGGCACCAGTGGGGATGCAGTGCAGTGAGTCCAGGCAGTTCACTGGCACCAGTGGGGATGCAGTGCAGTGAGTCCAGGCAGTTCACTGGCACCAGTGGGGATGCAGTGCAGTGTCTCCAGAGAGTATAGTGGCACCAGTGGGGATGCAGTGCAGTGACTCCAGAGAGTGCACTGGCACCAGTGGGGATGCAGTGCAGTGAGTCCAGAGAGTGCACTGGCACCAGTGGGGTTGCAGTGCAGTGAGTCCAGAAAGTGCACTGGCACCAGTGGGGATGCAGTGCAGTGAGTCCAGAGAGTGCACTGGCACCACTGGGGATGCAGTGCAGTGACTCCAGAGAGTGCACTGGCACCAGTGGGGATGCAGTGCAGTGAGTCCAGAGAGTGCACTGGCACCAGTGGGGATGCACTGCAGTGAGTCCAGAGAGTGCACTGGCACCAGTGGGGATGCAGTGCAGTGAGTCCAGAGAGTGCACTGGCACCAGTGGGCATGCAGTGCAGTGAGTCCAGAGAGTGCACTGGCAACAGTGCGGTTGCAGTGCAGTGAGTCCAGAGAGTGCACTGGCACCAGTGGGGATGCAGTGCAGTGAGTCCAGACAGTGCACTGGCACCAGTGGGGATGCAGTGCAGTGACTCCATAGACTGCACTGGCACCAGTGGGGATGCAGTGCAGTGAGTCCAGAGAGTGCACTGGCACCAGTGGGGATGCAGTGCAGTGAGTCCAGAGAGTGCACTGGCTCCACTAGGGATGCAGTGCAGTGACTCCATAAAGTGCACTGGCACTACTGCGTATGCAGTGCAGTGAGTCCAGAGAGTGCACTGGCACCAGTGGGGATGCAGTGCAGTGAGTCCAGAGAGTGCACTGGCACCCCTGGGGATGCAGTGCAGTGAGTCCAGAGAGTGCACTGGCACCAGTGGGGTTGCAGTGCAGTGAGTCCAGAGAGTGCACTGGCACCAGTGGGAATGCAGTGCAGTGAGTCCAGAGAGTGCACTGGCAGCAGTGGGGATGCAGTGTAGTGAGTCCAGAGAGTGCACTGGCACCAGTGGGGTTGCAGTGCAGTGAGTCCAGAGAGTGCACTGGCACCAGTGGGAATACAGTGCAGTGAGTCCAGAGAGTGCACTGGCAGCAGTGGGGATGCAGTGCAGTAAGTCCAGAGAGTGCACTGGCACCACTGGGGACGCAGTGCAGTGACTCCAGAGAGTGCACTGGCACCAGTGGGGATGCAGTGCAGTGAGTCCAGAGAGTGCACTGGCACCAGTGGGGATGCAGTGCAGTGAGTCCAGAGAGTGCACTGGCACCAGTGGGGTTGCAGTGCAGTGAGTCCAGAGAGTGCACTGGCACCAGTGGGGATGCAGTGCAGTCAGTCCAGAGAGTGCAGTGGCACCAGTGGGGATGCAAAGCAGTGACTCCAGAGAGTGCACTGGCACCAGTGGGGATGCAGTGCAGTGAGTCCAGAGAGTGCATTGCCACCAGTGGGGATGCCGTGCAGTGACTCCAGAGAGTGCACTGGCAGCAGTGGGGATGCAGTGCAGTGAGTCCAGAGAGTGCACTGGCACCAGTGGGGATGCAGTGCAGTGACTCCAGAGAGTGCACTGGCACCAGTGGGGATGCAGTGCAGTGAGTCTAGAGAGTGCACTGGCACCAGTGGGGATGCAGTGCAGTGAGTCCAGAGAGTGCACTGGCACCAGTGGGGATGCAGTGCAGTGACTCCAGAGAGTGCTCTGGCACCAGTGGGGATGCAGTGCAGTGAGTCCAGAGAGTGCACTGGCACCAGTGGGGATGCAGTGCAGTGAGTCCAGAGAGTGCACTGGCACCACTGGGGATGCAGTGCAGTGAGTCCAGAGAGTGCACTGGCACCAGTGGGGATGCAGTGCAGTGAGTCCAGAGAGTTCACTGGCACCACTGGGGATGCAGTGCAGTGAGTCCAGAGAGTGCACTGGCACCAGTGGGGATGCACTGCAGTGAGTCCAGAGAGTGCATTGGCACCAGTGGGGATGCAGTGCAGTGAGTCCAGAGAGTGCACTGGTACAAGTGGGGATGCAGTGCAGTGAGTTCAGAGAGTGCACTGGCACCACTGCGGATCAGTGCAGTGACTCTAGAGAATGCACTGGCACCAGTGGGGTTGGAGTGCAGTGACTGTAGAGAGTGCACTGGCACCACTGCGGATCAGTGCAGTGACTCTAGAGAGTGCACTGTCACCAGTGGGGATGCAGTGCAGTGAGTGCAGAGAGTGCACTGGCAGCAGTGGGGATGCAGTGCAGTGAGTCCAGAGAGTGCACTGGCACCACTGGGGATGCAGTGCAGTGAGTCCAGAGAGTGCACTGGAACCACTGGGGATGCAGTGCAGTGAGTCCAGAGAGTTCACTGGCACCAGTGGGGATGCAGTGCAGTGACTGCAGAGAGTGCACGGGCACCACTGGGGATGCACTGCAGTGACTCCAGAGAGTGCATTGGCAGCAGTGGGGATGCAGTGCAGTGACTCCAGAGAGTGCACTGGCACCAGTGGGGATGCAGTGCAGTGAGTCCAGAGAGTGCACTGGCACCAGTGGGGATGCAGTGCAGTGACTCCAGAGAGTGCACTGGCACCAGTGGGGATGCAGTGCAGTGAGTCCAGAGAGTGCACTGGCACCAGTGGGGATGCAGTGTAGTGAGTCCAGAGAGTTCACTGGCACCAGTGGGGTTGCAGTGTAGTGAGTCCAGAGAGTGCACTGGCACCACTGGGGATGCAGTGCAGTGAGTCCCGAGAGTGCACTGGCACCACTGGGGATGCAGTGCAGTGAGCCCAGAGAGTGCACTGGCACCAGTGGGGATGCAGTGCAGTAAGTCCAGAGAGTGCACTGGCACCAGTGGGGTTGCAGTGCAGTGAGTCCAGAGAGTGCACTGGCACCACTGCGGATGCAGTGCAGTGACTCCAGAGAGTGCACTGGCACCAGTGGGGATGCAGTGCAGTGAGTCCAGAGAGTGCACTGGCACCAGTGGGGATGCAGTGCAGTGAGTCCAGAGAGTGCACTGGCACCAGTGGGGATGCAGTGTAGTGAGTCCAGAGAGTTCACTGGCACCAGTGGGGTTGCAGTGTAGTGAGTCCAGAGAGTGCACTGGCACCACTGGGGATGCAGTGAAGTGAGTCCCGAGAGTGCACTGGCACCACTGGGGATGCAGTGCAGTGAGTCCAGAGAGTGCACTGGCACCAGTGGGGATGCAGTGCAGTGAGTCCTGAGAGTGCACTGGCACCAGTGGGGATGCAGTGCAGTGAGTCCAGAGAGTGCACTGGCACCACTGGGGATGCAGTGCAGTGACTCCAGAGAGTGCACTGGCACTAGTGGGGATACAGTGCAGTGAGTCCGGAGAGTGCACTGGCACCAGTGGGGATGCAGTGCAGTGAGTCCAGAGAGTGCACTGGCACCACTTGGGATGCGGTGCAGTGACTCCAGAAAGTGCACTGGCACTACTGGGGATGCAGTGCAGTGAGTCCCGAGAGTGCACTGGCACCACTGGGGATGCAGTGCAGTGAGCCCAGAGAGTGCACTGGCACCAGTGGGGATGCAGTGCAGTGAGTCCAGAGAGTGCACTGGCACCAGTGGGGTTGCAGTGCAGTGAGTCCAGAGAGTGCACTGGGACCAGTGGGCATGCAGTGCAGTGACTCCAGAGAGTGCACTGGCAGCAGTGGGGTTGCAGTGCAGTGAGCCCAGAGAGTGCCCTGGCACCAGTGGGGATGCAGTGCAGTGAGTCCAGAGAGTGCACTGGCACCAGTTGGGATGCAGTGCAGTGGGTCCGAAGAGTGCACTGGCACCAGTGGGGATGCAGTGCAGTGACTCCAGAGAGTGCACTTGCACCAGTGGGGATGCAGTGCAGTGAGTCCAGAGAGTGCACTGGCACCACTGGGGATGCAGTGCAGTGAGTCCAGAGAGTGCACTGGCACCAGTGGGGATGCAGTGCAGTGAGTCCAGAGAGTGCACTGGCACCACTTGGGATGCGGTGCAGTGAGTCCAGAGAGTGCACTGGCACTACTGGGGATGCAGTGCAGTGAGTCCCGAGAGTGCACTGGCACCACTGGGGATGCAGTGCAGTGAGTCCAGAGAGTGCACTGGCAGCAGTGGGGATGCAGTGCAGTGAGTCCAGAGAGTGCACTGGCAGCAGTGGGGATGCAGTGCAGTGACTCCAGAGAGTGGACTGGCACCAGTGGGGATGCACTGCAGTGAGTCCAGAAAGTGCACTGGCACCAGTGGGGATGCAGTGCAGTGAGTCCAGAGAGTGCACTGGCACCAGTGGGGTTGCAGTGCAGTGAGTCCAGAGAGTGCACTGGCACCAGTGGGGATGCAGTGCAGTCAGTCCAGAGAGTGCAATGGCACCAGTGGGGATGCAAAGCAGTGAGTCCAGAGAGTGCACTGGCACCAGTGGGAATGCAGTGCAGTGAGTTGAGAGAGTGCACTGGAACCAGTGGGGATGCACTGCAGTGTCTCCAGAGAGTGCACTGGCACCAGTGGGGATGCAGTGCAGTGAGTCCAGAGAGTGCATTGGCACCAGTGGGAATGCAGTGCAGTGACTCCAGAGAGTGCACTGGCACCACTGGGGATGCAGTGCAGTGAGTCCAGAGAGTGCACTGGCACCAGTGGGGATGCAGTGCAGTGACTCCAGAGAGTGCACTGGCACCACTGGGGATGCAGTGCAGTGAGTCCAGAGAGTGCACTGGCACCACTGGGGATGCAGTGCAGTGACTCCAGAGAGTGCACTGGCAGCAGTGGGGATGCAGTGCAGTGAGTCCAGAGAGTGCACTGGCACCAGTGGGAATGCAGGGCAGTGAGTCCAGGGAGTGCACTGGTAGCAGTGGGGATGCAGTGCAGTGAGTCCAGAGAGTTCACTGGCACCAGTGGGGATGCAGTGCAGTGACTCCAGAGAGTGCACTGGCACCACTGGGGATGCAGTGCAGTGAGTCCAGAGAGTTCACTGGCACTACTGGGGATGCAGTGCAGTGAGTCCAGAGAGTGCACTGGCACCAGTGGGGATGCAGTGCAGTGAGTCCTTATAGTGCACTGGCACCACTGGGGATGCAGTGCAGTGACTCCAGAGAGTGCACTGGCACCAGTGGGGATGCAGTGTAGTGAGTCCAGAGAGTTCACTGGCACCAGTGGGGTTGCAGTGCAGTGAATCCAGAGAGTGCACTGGCACCAGTGGGGATGCAGTGCAGTGAGTCCAGGCAGTTCACTGGCACCAGTGGGGATGCAGTGCAGTGAGTCCAGGCAGTTCACTGGCACCAGTGGGGATGCAGTGCAGTGTCTCCAGAGAGTATAGTGGCACCAGTGGGGATGCAGTGCAGTGACTCCAGAGAGTGCACTGGCACCAGTGGGGATGCAGTGCAGTGAGTCCAGAGAGTGCACTGGCACCAGTGGGGTTGCAGTGCAGTGAGTCCAGAAAGTGCAATGGCACCAGTGGGGATGCAGTGCAGTGAGTCCAGAGAGTGCACTGGCACCACTGGGGATGCAGTGCAGTGACTCCAGAGAGTGCACTGGCACCAGTGGGGATGCAGTGCAGTGAGTCCAGAGAGTGCACTGGCACCAGTGGGGATGCACTGCAGTGAGTCCAGAGAGTGCACTGGCACCAGTGGGGATGCAGTGCAGTGAGTCCAGAGAGTGCACTGGCACCAGTGGGCATGCAGTGCAGTGAGTCCAGAGAGTGCACTGGCAACAGTGCGGTTGCAGTGCAGTGAGTCCAGAGAGTGCACTGGCACCAGTGGGGATGCAGTGCAGTGAGTCCAGAGAGTGCACTGGCACCAGTGGGGTTGCAGTGCAGTGAGTCCAGAGAGTGCACTGGCACCAGTGGGGATGCAGTGCAGTGAGTCCAGAGAGTGCACTGGCAGCAATGGGGATGCTGTGCAGTGACTCCAGAGAGTGCACTGGCACCACTGGGGATGCAGTGCAATGAGTCCAGAGAGTGCACTGGCACCAGTGGGGATGCAGTGCAGTGAGTCCAGAGAGTGCTCTGGCAGCAGTGGGGATGCAGTGCAGTGAGTCCAGAGAGTGCACTGTTACCAGTGGGGATGCAGTGCAGTGACTCCAGAGAGTGCACTGGCAGCAGTGGGGATGCAGTGCAGTGACTCCAGAGAGTGCACTGGCACCAGTGGGGATGCAGTGCAGTGAGTCCAGAGAGTGCACTGGCACCACTGGGGATGCACTGCAGTGACTCCAGAGAGTGCACTGGCACCAGTGGGGATGCAGTGCAGTGAGTCCAGAGAGTGCACTGGCACCAGTGGGGATGCACTGCAGTGAGTCCAGAAAGTGCACTGGCACTACTGGGGATGCAGTGCAGTGAGTCCAGAGAGTGCACTGGCACCAGTGGAGATGCAGTGCAGTGAGTCCAGAGAGTGCACTGGCACCACTGGGGATGCAGTGTAGTGAGTCCAGAGAGTGCACTGGCACCAGTGGGGTTGCAGTGCAGTGACTCCAGAGAGTGCACTGGCACCAGTGGGTATGCAGTGCAGTGAGTGCAGAGAGTGCACTGGCACCAGTGGGGATGCAGTGCAGTCAGTCCAGAGAGTGCAATGGCACCAGTGGGGATGCAAAGCAGTGACTCCAGAGAGTGCACTGGCACCACTGGGGATGCACTGCAGTGTCTCCAGAGAGTGCACTGGCACCAGTGGGGATGCAGTGCAGTGAGTCCAGAGAGTGCACTGGCATCACTGGGGATGCAGTGCAGTGACTCCAGAGAGTGCACTGGCACCAGTGGGGTTGCAGTGCAGTGACTCCAGAGAGTGCACTGGCACCACTGGGGATGCATTGCAGTGAGTCCAGAGAGTGCACTGGCACCAGTGGGGATGCAGTGCAGTGAGTCCTGAGAGTGCGCTGGCACCAGTGGGAATGCAGTGCAGTGACTCCAGAGAGTTCACTGGCACCAGTGCGGATGCACTGCAGTGAGTCCAGACAGTGCACTAGCACCACTGGGGATGCCGTGCAGTGAGTCCAGAGAGTGCACTGTCACCAGTGGGGATGCAGTGCAGTGAGTCCAGAGAGTTCACTGGCACCAGTGGGGATGCAGTGCAGTGAGTCCAGAGAGTGCACTGTCACCAGTGGGGATGCAGTGCAGTGAGTCCAGAGAGTGCACTGGCACCACTAGGGATGCAGTGCAGTGAGTCCAGAAAGTGCACTGGCACTACAGGGGATGCAGTGCAGTGAGTCCAGAGAGTGCACTGGCACCAGTGGGGATGCAGTGCAGTGAGTCCAGAGAGTTCACTGGCACCAGTGGGGATGCAGTGCAGTGACTCCAGAGAGTGCACTGGCACCAGTGGGGATGCACTGCAGTGAGTCCAGACAGTGCACTGGCACCACTGGGGATGCAGTGCAGTGACTCCATAGACTGCACTGGCACCAGTGGGGATGCAGTGCAGTGAGTCCAGAGAGTGCACTGGCACCAGTGGGGATGCAGTGCAGTGAGTCCAGAGAGTGCACTGGCTCCACTAGGGATGCAGTGCAGTGACTCCATAAAGTGCACTGGCACTACTGCGTATGCAGTGCAGTGAGTCCAGAGAGTGCACTGGCACCAGTGGGGATGCAGTGCAGTGAGTCCAGAGAGTGCACTGGCACCCCTGGGGATGCAGTGCAGTGAGTCCAGAGAGTGCACTGGCACCAGTGGGGTTGCAGTGCAGTGAGTCCAGAGAGTGCACTGGCACCAGTGGGAATGCAGTGCAGTGAGTCCAGAGAGTGCACTGGCAGCAGTGGGGATGCAGTGTAGTGAGTCCAGAGAGTGCACTGGCACCAGTGGGGTTGCAGTGCAGTGAGTCCAGAGAGTGCACTGGCACCAGTGGGAATACAGTGCAGTGAGTCCAGAGAGTGCACTGGCAGCAGTGGGGATGCAGTGCAGTAAGTCCAGAGAGTGCACTGGCACCACTGGGGACGCAGTGCAGTGACTCCAGAGAGTGCACTGGCACCAGTGGGGATGCAGTGCAGTGAGTCCAGAGAGTGCACTGGCACCAGTGGGGATGCAGTGCAGTGAGTCCAGAGAGTGCACTGGCACCAGTGGGGTTGCAGTGCAGTGAGTCCAGAGAGTGCACTGGCACCAGTGGGGATGCAGTGCAGTCAGTCCAGAGAGTGCAGTGGCACCAGTGGGGATGCAAAGCAGTGACTCCAGAGAGTGCACTGGCACCAGTGGGGATGCAGTGCAGTGAGTCCAGAGAGTGCATTGCCACCAGTGGGGATGCCGTGCAGTGACTCCAGAGAGTGCACTGGCAGCAGTGGGGATGCAGTGCAGTGAGTCCAGAGAGTGCACTGGCACCAGTGGGGATGCAGTGCAGTGACTCCAGAGAGTGCACTGGCACCAGTGGGGATGCAGTGCAGTGAGTCTAGAGAGTGCACTGGCACCAGTGGGGATGCAGTGCAGTGAGTCCAGAGAGTGCACTGGCACCAGTGGGGATGCAGTGCAGTGACTCCAGAGAGTGCTCTGGCACCAGTGGGGATGCAGTGCAGTGAGTCCAGAGAGTGCACTGGCACCAGTGGGGATGCAGTGCAGTGAGTCCAGAGAGTGCACTGGCACCACTGGGGATGCAGTGCAGTGAGTCCAGAGAGTGCACTGGCACCAGTGGGGATGCAGTGCAGTGAGTCCAGAGAGTTCACTGGCACCACTGGGGATGCAGTGCAGTGAGTCCAGAGAGTGCACTGGCACCAGTGGGGATGCACTGCAGTGAGTCCAGAGAGTGCATTGGCACCAGTGGGGATGCAGTGCAGTGAGTCCAGAGAGTGCACTGGTACAAGTGGGGATGCAGTGCAGTGAGTTCAGAGAGTGCACTGGCACCACTGCGGATCAGTGCAGTGACTCTAGAGAATGCACTGGCACCAGTGGGGTTGGAGTGCAGTGACTGTAGAGAGTGCACTGGCACCACTGCGGATCAGTGCAGTGACTCTAGAGAGTGCACTGTCACCAGTGGGGATGCAGTGCAGTGAGTGCAGAGAGTGCACTGGCAGCAGTGGGGATGCAGTGCAGTGAGTCCAGAGAGTGCACTGGCACCACTGGGGATGCAGTGCAGTGAGTCCAGAGAGTGCACTGGAACCACTGGGGATGCAGTGCAGTGAGTCCAGAGAGTTCACTGGCACCAGTGGGGATGCAGTGCAGTGACTGCAGAGAGTGCACGGGCACCACTGGGGATGCACTGCAGTGACTCCAGAGAGTGCATTGGCACCAGTGGGGATGCAGTGCAGTGACTCCAGAGAGTGCACTGGCACCAGTGGGGATGCAGTGCAGTGAGTCCAGAGAGTGCACTGGCACCAGTGGGGATGCAGTGCAGTGACTCCAGAGAGTGCACTGGCACCAGTGGGGATGCAGTGCAGTGAGTCCAGAGAGTGCACTGGCACCAGTGGGGATGCAGTGTAGTGAGTCCAGAGAGTTCACTGGCACCAGTGGGGTTGCAGTGTAGTGAGTCCAGAGAGTGCACTGGCACCACTGGGGATGCAGTGCAGTGAGTCCCGAGAGTGCACTGGCACCACTGGGGATGCAGTGCAGTGAGCCCAGAGAGTGCACTGGCACCAGTGGGGATGCAGTGCAGTAAGTCCAGAGAGTGCACTGGCACCAGTGGGGTTGCAGTGCAGTGAGTCCAGAGAGTGCACTGGCACCACTGCGGATGCAGTGCAGTGACTCCAGAGAGTGCACTGGCACCAGTGGGGATGCAGTGCAGTGAGTCCAGAGAGTGCACTGGCACCAGTGGGGATGCAGTGCAGTGAGTCCAGAGAGTGCACTGGCACCAGTGGGGATGCAGTGTAGTGAGTCCAGAGAGTTCACTGGCACCAGTGGGGTTGCAGTGTAGTGAGTCCAGAGAGTGCACTGGCACCACTGGGGATGCAGTGAAGTGAGTCCCGAGAGTGCACTGGCACCACTGGGGATGCAGTGCAGTGAGTCCAGAGAGTGCACTGGCACCAGTGGGGATGCAGTGCAGTGAGTCCTGAGAGTGCACTGGCACCAGTGGGGATGCAGTGCAGTGAGTCCAGAGAGTGCACTGGCACCACTGGGGATGCAGTGCAGTGACTCCAGAGAGTGCACTGGCACTAGTGGGGATACAGTGCAGTGAGTCCGGAGAGTGCACTGGCACCAGTGGGGATGCAGTGCAGTGAGTCCAGAGAGTGCACTGGCACCACTTGGGATGCGGTGCAGTGACTCCAGAAAGTGCACTGGCACTACTGGGGATGCAGTGCAGTGAGTCCCGAGAGTGCACTGGCACCACTGGGGATGCAGTGCAGTGAGCCCAGAGAGTGCACTGGCACCAGTGGGGATGCAGTGCAGTGAGTCCAGAGAGTGCACTGGCACCAGTGGGGTTGCAGTGCAGTGAGTCCAGAGAGTGCACTGGGACCAGTGGGCATGCAGTGCAGTGACTCCAGAGAGTGCACTGGCAGCAGTGGGGTTGCAGTGCAGTGAGCCCAGAGAGTGCCCTGGCACCAGTGGGGATGCAGTGCAGTGAGTCCAGAGAGTGCACTGGCACCAGTTGGGATGCAGTGCAGTGGGTCCGAAGAGTGCACTGGCACCAGTGGGGATGCAGTGCAGTGACTCCAGAGAGTGCACTTGCACCAGTGGGGATGCAGTGCAGTGAGTCCAGAGAGTGCACTGGCACCACTGGGGATGCAGTGCAGTGAGTCCAGAGAGTGCACTGGCACCAGTGGGGATGCAGTGCAGTGAGTCCAGAGAGTGCACTGGCACCACTTGGGATGCGGTGCAGTGAGTCCAGAGAGTGCACTGGCACTACTGGGGATGCAGTGCAGTGAGTCCCGAGAGTGCACTGGCACCACTGGGGATGCAGTGCAGTGAGTCCAGAGAGTGCACTGGCAGCAGTGGGGATGCAGTGCAGTGAGTCCAGAGAGTGCACTGGCAGCAGTGGGGATGCAGTGCAGTGACTCCAGAGAGTGGACTGGCACCAGTGGGGATGCACTGCAGTGAGTCCAGAAAGTGCACTGGCACCAGTGGGGATGCAGTGCAGTGAGTCCAGAGAGTGCACTGGCACCAGTGGGGTTGCAGTGCAGTGAGTCCAGAGAGTGCACTGGCACCAGTGGGGATGCAGTGCAGTCAGTCCAGAGAGTGCAATGGCACCAGTGGGGATGCAAAGCAGTGAGTCCAGAGAGTGCACTGGCACCAGTGGGAATGCAGTGCAGTGAGTTGAGAGAGTGCACTGGAACCAGTGGGGATGCACTGCAGTGTCTCCAGAGAGTGCACTGGCACCAGTGGGGATGCAGTGCAGTGAGTCCAGAGAGTGCATTGGCACCAGTGGGAATGCAGTGCAGTGACTCCAGAGAGTGCACTGGCACCACTGGGGATGCAGTGCAGTGAGTCCAGAGAGTGCACTGGCACCAGTGGGGATGCAGTGCAGTGACTCCAGAGAGTGCACTGGCAGCAGTGGGGATGCAGTGCAGTGAGTCTAGAGAGTGCACTGGCACCAGTGGGGATGCAGTGCAGTGAGTCCAGAGAGTGCACTGGCACCAGTGGGGATGCAGTGCAGTGACTCCAGACAGTGCACTGGCACCAGTGGGGATGCAGTGCAGTGAGTCCAGAGAGTGCACTGGTACCAGTGGCGTTGGAGTGCAGTGACTCTAGAGAGTGCACTGGCACCAGTGGGGATGCAGTGCAGTGACTCCAGAGAGTGCACTGGCACCACTGGGGATGCAGTGCAGTGAGTCCAGAGAGTGCATTGGCACCACTGGGGATGCAGTGCAGTGAGTCCAGAGAGTGCACTGGCACCAGTGGGGATGCAATGCAGTGACTCCAGAGAGTGCACTGGCACCACTGGGGATGCAGTGCAGTGAGTCCAGAGAGTGCACTGGCACCACTGGGGATGCAGTGCAGTGACTCCAGAGAGTGCACTGGCAGCAGTGGGGATGCAGTGCAGTGAGTCCAGAGAGTGCACTGGCACCAGTGGGAATGCAGGGCAGTGAGTCCAGGGAGTGCACTGGTAGCAGTGGGGATGCAGTGCAGTGAGTCCAGAGAGTTCACTGGCACCAGTGGGGATGCAGTGCAGTGACTCCAGAGAGTGCACTGGCACCAGTGGGGATGCAGTGCAGTGAGTCCAGAGAGTTCACTGGCACTACTGGGGATGCAGTGCAGTGAGTCCAGAGAGTGCACTGGCACCAGTGGGGATGCAGTGCAGTGAGTCCTTATAGTGCACTGGCACCACTGGGGATGCAGTGCAGTGACTCCAGAGAGTGCACTGGCACCAGTGGGGATGCAGTGCAGTGAGTCCAGAGAGTGCACTGGCACCAGTGGGGATGCAGTGCAGTGAGTCCAGAGAGTGCACTGGCACCAGTGGGGTTGCAGTGCAGTGAGTCCAGAGAGTGCACTGGCACCAGTGGGGATGCAGTGCAGTCAGTCCAGAGAGTGCAGTGGCACCAGTGGGGATGCAAAGCAGTGACTCCAGAGAGTGCACTGGCACCAGTGGGGATGCAGTGCAGTGAGTCCAGAGAGTGCATTGCCACCAGTGGGGATGCCGTGCAGTGACTCCAGAGAGTGCACTGGCAGCAGTGGGGATGCAGTGCAGTGAGTCCAGAGAGTGCACTGGCACCAGTGGGGATGCAGTGCAGTGACTCCAGAGAGTGCACTGGCACCAGTGGGGATGCAGTGCAGTGAGTCTAGAGAGTGCACTGGCACCAGTGGGGATGCAGTGCAGTGAGTCCAGAGAGTGCACTGGCACCAGTGGGGATGCAGTGCAGTGACTCCAGAGAGTGCTCTGGCACCAGTGGGGATGCAGTGCAGTGAGTCCAGAGAGTGCACTGGCACCAGTGGGGATGCAGTGCAGTGAGTCCAGAGAGTGCACTGGCACCACTGGGGATGCAGTGCAGTGAGTCCAGAGAGTGCACTGGCACCAGTGGGGATGCAGTGCAGTGAGTCCAGAGAGTTCACTGGCACCACTGGGGATGCAGTGCAGTGAGTCCAGAGAGTGCACTGGCACCAGTGGGGATGCACTGCAGTGAGTCCAGAGAGTGCATTGGCACCAGTGGGGATGCAGTGCAGTGAGTCCAGAGAGTGCACTGGTACAAGTGGGGATGCAGTGCAGTGAGTTCAGAGAGTGCACTGGCACCACTGCGGATCAGTGCAGTGACTCTAGAGAATGCACTGGCACCAGTGGGGTTGGAGTGCAGTGACTGTAGAGAGTGCACTGGCACCACTGCGGATCAGTGCAGTGACTCTAGAGAGTGCACTGTCACCAGTGGGGATGCAGTGCAGTGAGTGCAGAGAGTGCACTGGCAGCAGTGGGGATGCAGTGCAGTGAGTCCTTATAGTGCACTGGCACCACTGGGGATGCAGTGCAGTGAGTCCAGAGAGTGCACTGGAACCACTGGGGATGCAGTGCAGTGAGTCCAGAGAGTTCACTGGCACCAGTGGGGATGCAGTGCAGTGACTGCAGAGAGTGCACGGGCACCACTGGGGATGCACTGCAGTGACTCCAGAGAGTGCATTGGCACCAGTGGGGATGCAGTGCAGTGACTCCAGCGAGTGCACTGGCACCAGTGGGGATGCAGTGCAGTGAGTCCAGAGAGTGCACTGGCACCAGTGGGGATGCAGTGCAGTGACTCCAGAGAGTGCACTGGCACCAGTGGGGATGCAGTGCAGTGAGTCCAGAGAGTGCACTGGCACCAGTGGGGATGCAGTGTAGTGAGTCCAGAGAGTTCACTGGCACCAGTGGGGTTGCAGTGTAGTGAGTCCAGAGAGTGCACTGGCACCACTGGGGATGCAGTGCAGTGAGTCCCGAGAGTGCACTGGCACCACTGGGGATGCAGTGCAGTGAGCCCAGAGAGTGCACTGGCACCAGTGGGGATGCAGTGCAGTAAGTCCAGAGAGTGCACTGGCACCAGTGGGGTTGCAGTGCAGTGAGTCCAGAGAGTGCACTGGCACCACTGCGGATGCAGTGCAGTGACTCCAGAGAGTGCACTGGCACCAGTGGGGATGCAGTGCAGTGAGTCCAGAGAGTGCACTGGCACCAGTGGGGATGCAGTGCAGTGAGTCCAGAGAGTGCACTGGCACCAGTGGGGATGCAGTGTAGTGAGTCCAGAGAGTTCACTGGCACCAGTGGGGTTGCAGTGTAGTGAGTCCAGAGAGTGCACTGGCACCACTGGGGATGCAGTGAAGTGAGTCCCGAGAGTGCACTGGCACCACTGGGGATGCAGTGCAGTGAGTCCAGAGAGTGCACTGGCACCAGTGGGGATGCAGTGCAGTGAGTCCTGAGAGTGCACTGGCACCAGTGGGGATGCAGTGCAGTGAGTCCAGAGAGTGCACTGGCACCACTGGGGATGCAGTGCAGTGACTCCAGAGAGTGCACTGGCACTAGTGGGGATACAGTGCAGTGAGTCCGGAGAGTGCACTGGCACCAGTGGGGATGCAGTGCAGTGAGTCCAGAGAGTGCACTGGCACCACTTGGGATGCGGTGCAGTGACTCCAGAAAGTGCACTGGCACTACTGGGGATGCAGTGCAGTGAGTCCCGAGAGTGCACTGGCACCACTGGGGATGCAGTGCAGTGAGCCCAGAGAGTGCACTGGCACCAGTGGGGATGCAGTGCAGTGAGTCCAGAGAGTGCACTGGCACCAGTGGGGTTGCAGTGCAGTGAGTCCAGAGAGTGCACTGGGACCAGTGGGCATGCAGTGCAGTGACTCCAGAGAGTGCACTGGCAGCAGTGGGGTTGCAGTGCAGTGAGCCCAGAGAGTGCCCTGGCACCAGTGGGGATGCAGTGCAGTGAGTCCAGAGAGTGCACTGGCACCAGTTGGGATGCAGTGCAGTGGGTCCGAAGAGTGCACTGGCACCAGTGGGGATGCAGTGCAGTGACTCCAGAGAGTGCACTTGCACCAGTGGGGATGCAGTGCAGTGAGTCCAGAGAGTGCACTGGCACCACTGGGGATGCAGTGCAGTGAGTCCAGAGAGTGCACTGGCACCAGTGGGGATGCAGTGCAGTGAGTCCAGAGAGTGCACTGGCACCACTTGGGATGCGGTGCAGTGAGTCCAGAGAGTGCACTGGCACTACTGGGGATGCAGTGCAGTGAGTCCCGAGAGTGCACTGGCACCACTGGGGATGCAGTGCAGTGAGTCCAGAGAGTGCACTGGCAGCAGTGGGGATGCAGTGCAGTGAGTCCAGAGAGTGCACTGGCAGCAGTGGGGATGCAGTGCAGTGACTCCAGAGAGTGGACTGGCACCAGTGGGGATGCACTGCAGTGAGTCCAGAAAGTGCACTGGCACCAGTGGGGATGCAGTGCAGTGAGTCCAGAGAGTGCACTGGCACCAGTGGGGTTGCAGTGCAGTGAGTCCAGAGAGTGCACTGGCACCAGTGGGGATGCAGTGCAGTCAGTCCAGAGAGTGCAATGGCACCAGTGGGGATGCAAAGCAGTGAGTCCAGAGAGTGCACTGGCACCAGTGGGAATGCAGTGCAGTGAGTTGAGAGAGTGCACTGGAACCAGTGGGGATGCACTGCAGTGTCTCCAGAGAGTGCACTGGCACCAGTGGGGATGCAGTGCAGTGAGTCCAGAGAGTGCATTGGCACCAGTGGGAATGCAGTGCAGTGACTCCAGAGAGTGCACTGGCACCACTGGGGATGCAGTGCAGTGAGTCCAGAGAGTGCACTGGCACCAGTGGGGATGCAGTGCAGTGACTCCAGAGAGTGCACTGGCAGCAGTGGGGATGCAGTGCAGTGAGTCTAGAGAGTGCACTGGCACCAGTGGGGATGCAGTGCAGTGAGTCCAGAGAGTGCACTGGCACCAGTGGGGATGCAGTGCAGTGACTCCAGACAGTGCACTGGCACCAGTGGGGATGCAGTGCAGTGAGTCCAGAGAGTGCACTGGTACCAGTGGCGTTGGAGTGCAGTGACTCTAGAGAGTGCACTGGCACCAGTGGGGATGCAGTGCAGTGACTCCAGAGAGTGCACTGGCACCACTGGGGATGCAGTGCAGTGAGTCCAGAGAGTGCATTGGCACCACTGGGGATGCAGTGCAGTGAGTCCAGAGAGTGCACTGGCACCAGTGGGGATGCAGTGCAGTGACTCCAGAGAGTGCACTGGCACCACTGGGGATGCAGTGCAGTGAGTCCAGAGAGTGCACTGGCACCACTGGGGATGCAGTGCAGTGACTCCAGAGAGTGCACTGGCAGCAGTGGGGATGCAGTGCAGTGAGTCCAGAGAGTGCACTGGCACCAGTGGGAATGCAGGGCAGTGAGTCCAGGGAGTGCACTGGTAGCAGTGGGGATGCAGTGCAGTGAGTCCAGAGAGTTCACTGGCACCAGTGGGGATGCAGTGCAGTGACTCCAGAGAGTGCACTGGCACCAGTGGGGATGCAGTGCAGTGAGTCCAGAGAGTTCACTGGCACTACTGGGGATGCAGTGCAGTGAGTCCAGAGAGTGCACTGGCACCAGTGGGGATGCAGTGCAGTGAGTCCTTATAGTGCACTGGCACCACTGGGGATGCAGTGCAGTGACTCCAGAGAGTGCACTGGCACCAGTGGGGATGCAGTGTAGTGAGTCCAGAGAGTTCACTGGCACCAGTGGGGTTGCAGTGCAGTGAATCCAGAGAGTGCACTGGCACCAGTGGGGATGCAGTGCAGTGAGTCCAGGCAGTTCACTGGCACCAGTGGGGATGCAGTGCAGTGAGTCCAGGCAGTTCACTGGCACCAGTGGGGATGCAGTGCAGTGTCTCCAGAGAGTATAGTGGCACCAGTGGGGATGCAGTGCAGTGACTCCAGAGAGTGCACTGGCACCAGTGGGGATGCAGTGCAGTGAGTCCAGAGAGTGCACTGGCACCAGTGGGGTTGCAGTGCAGTGAGTCCAGAAAGTGCACTGGCACCAGTGGGGATGCAGTGCAGTGAGTCCAGAGAGTGCACTGGCACCACTGGGGATGCAGTGCAGTGACTCCAGAGAGTGCACTGGCACCAGTGGGGATGCAGTGCAGTGAGTCCAGAGAGTGCACTGGCACCAGTGGGGATGCACTGCAGTGAGTCCAGAGAGTGCACTGGCACCAGTGGGGATGCAGTGCAGTGAGTCCAGAGAGTGCACTGGCACCAGTGGGCATGCAGTGCAGTGAGTCCAGAGAGTGCACTGGCAACAGTGCGGTTGCAGTGCAGTGAGTCCAGAGAGTGCACTGGCACCAGTGGGGATGCAGTGCAGTGAGTCCAGAGAGTGCACTGGCACCAGTGGGGATGCAGTGCAGTGAGTCCAGAGAGTGCACTGGCACCAGTGGGGTTGCAGTGCAGTGAGTCCAGAGAGTGCACTGGCACCAGTGGGGATGCAGTGCAGTGAGTCCAGAGAGTGCACTGGCAGCAATGGGGATGCAGTGCAGTGACTCCAGAGAGTGCACTGGCACCACTGGGGATGCAGTGCAATGAGTCCAGAGAGTGCACTGGCACCAGTGGGGATGCAGTGCAGTGAGTCCAGAGAGTGCTCTGGCAGCAGTGGGGATGCAGTGCAGTGAGTCCAGAGAGTGCACTGTTACCAGTGGGGATGCAGTGCAGTGACTCCAGAGAGTGCACTGGCAGCAGTGGGGATGCAGTGCAGTGACTCCAGAGAGTGCACTGGCACCAGTGGGGATGCAGTGCAGTGAGTCCAGAGAGTGCACTGGCACCACTGGGGATGCACTGCAGTGACTCCAGAGAGTGCACTGGCACCAGTGGGGATGCAGTGCAGTGAGTCCAGAGAGTGCACTGGCACCAGTGGGGATGCACTGCAGTGAGTCCAGAAAGTGCACTGGCACTACTGGGGATGCAGTGCAGTGAGTCCAGAGAGTGCACTGGCACCAGTGGAGATGCAGTGCAGTGAGTCCAGAGAGTGCACTGGCACCACTGGGGATGCAGTGTAGTGAGTCCAGAGAGTGCACTGGCACCAGTGGGGTTGCAGTGCAGTGACTCCAGAGAGTGCACTGGCACCAGTGGGTATGCAGTGCAGTGAGTGCAGAGAGTGCACTGGCACCAGTGGGGATGCAGTGCAGTCAGTCCAGAGAGTGCAATGGCACCAGTGGGGATGCAAAGCAGTGACTCCAGAGAGTGCACTGGCACCACTGGGGATGCACTGCAGTGTCTCCAGAGAGTGCACTGGCACCAGTGGGGATGCAGTGCAGTGAGTCCAGAGAGTGCACTGGCATCACTGGGGATGCAGTGCAGTGACTCCAGAGAGTGCACTGGCACCAGTGGGGTTGCAGTGCAGTGACTCCAGAGAGTGCACTGGCACCACTGGGGATGCATTGCAGTGAGTCCAGAGAGTGCACTGGCACCAGTGGGGATGCAGTGCAGTGAGTCCTGAGAGTGCGCTGGCACCAGTGGGAATGCAGTGCAGTGACTCCAGAGAGTTCACTGGCACCAGTGCGGATGCACTGCAGTGAGTCCAGACAGTGCACTGGCACCACTGGGGATGCCGTGCAGTGAGTCCAGAGAGTGCACTGTCACCAGTGGGGATGCAGTGCAGTGAGTCCAGAGAGTTCACTGGCACCAGTGGGGATGCAGTGCAGTGAGTCCAGAGAGTGCACTGTCACCAGTGGGGATGCAGTGCAGTGAGTCCAGAGAGTGCACTGGCACCACTAGGGATGCAGTGCAGTGAGTCTAGAAAGTGTACTGGCACTACTGGGGATGCAGTGCAGTGAGTCCAGAGAGTGCACTGGCACCAGTGGGGATGCAGTGCAGTGAGTCCAGAGAGTTCACTGGCACCAGTGGGGATGCAGTGCAGTGACTCCAGAGAGTGCACTGGCACCAGTGGGGATGCACTGCAGTGAGTCCAGACAGTGCACTGGCACCACTGGGGATGCAGTGCAGTGACTCCATAGACTGCACTGGCACCAGTGGGGATGCAGTGCAGTGAGTCCAGAGAGTGCACTGGCACCAGTGGGGATGCAGTGCAGTGAGTCCAGAGAGTGCACTGGCTCCACTAGGGATGCAGTGCAGTGACTCCATAAAGTGCACTGGCACTACTGCGTATGCAGTGCAGTGAGTCCAGAGAGTGCACTGGCACCAGTGGGGATGCAGTGCAGTGAGTCCAGAGAGTGCACTGGCACCCCTGGGGATGCAGTGCAGTGAGTCCAGAGAGTGCACTGGCACCAGTGGGGTTGCAGTGCAGTGAGTCCAGAGAGTGCACTGGCACCAGTGGGAATGCAGTGCAGTGAGTCCAGAGAGTGCACTGGCAGCAGTGGGGATGCAGTGTAGTGAGTCCAGAGAGTGCACTGGCACCAGTGGGGTTGCAGTGCAGTGAGTCCAGAGAGTGCACTGGCACCAGTGGGAATACAGTGCAGTGAGTCCAGAGAGTGCACTGGCAGCAGTGGGGATGCAGTGCAGTAAGTCCAGAGAGTGCACTGGCACCACTGGGGACGCAGTGCAGTGACTCCAGAGAGTGCACTGGCACCAGTGGGGATGCAGTGCAGTGAGTCCAGAGAGTGCACTGGCACCAGTGGGGATGCAGTGCAGTGAGTCCAGAGAGTGCACTGGCACCAGTGGGGTTGCAGTGCAGTGAGTCCAGAGAGTGCACTGGCACCAGTGGGGATGCAGTGCAGTCAGTCCAGAGAGTGCAGTGGCACCAGTGGGGATGCAAAGCAGTGACTCCAGAGAGTGCACTGGCACCAGTGGGGATGCAGTGCAGTGAGTCCAGAGAGTGCATTGCCACCAGTGGGGATGCCGTGCAGTGACTCCAGAGAGTGCACTGGCAGCAGTGGGGATGCAGTGCAGTGAGTCCAGAGAGTGCACTGGCACCAGTGGGGATGCAGTGCAGTGACTCCAGAGAGTGCACTGGCACCAGTGGGGATGCAGTGCAGTGAGTCTAGAGAGTGCACTGGCACCAGTGGGGATGCAGTGCAGTGAGTCCAGAGAGTGCACTGGCACCAGTGGGGATGCAGTGCAGTGACTCCAGAGAGTGCTCTGGCACCAGTGGGGATGCAGTGCAGTGAGTCCAGAGAGTGCACTGGCACCAGTGGGGATGCAGTGCAGTGAGTCCAGAGAGTGCACTGGCACCACTGGGGATGCAGTGCAGTGAGTCCAGAGAGTGCACTGGCACCAGTGGGGATGCAGTGCAGTGAGTCCAGAGAGTTCACTGGCACCACTGGGGATGCAGTGCAGTGAGTCCAGAGAGTGCACTGGCACCAGTGGGGATGCACTGCAGTGAGTCCAGAGAGTGCATTGGCACCAGTGGGGATGCAGTGCAGTGAGTCCAGAGAGTGCACTGGTACAAGTGGGGATGCAGTGCAGTGAGTTCAGAGAGTGCACTGGCACCACTGCGGATCAGTGCAGTGACTCTAGAGAATGCACTGGCACCAGTGGGGTTGGAGTGCAGTTACTGTAGAGAGTGCACTGGCACCACTGCGGATCAGTGCAGTGACTCTAGAGAGTGCACTGTCACCAGTGGGGATGCAGTGCAGTGAGTGCAGAGAGTGCACTGGCAGCAGTGGGGATGCAGTGCAGTGAGTCCAGAGAGTGCACTGGCACCACTGGGGATGCAGTGCAGTGAGTCCAGAGAGTGCACTGGAACCACTGGGGATGCAGTGCAGTGAGTCCAGAGAGTTCACTGGCACCAGTGGGGATGCAGTGCAGTGACTGCAGAGAGTGCACGGGCACCACTGGGGATGCACTGCAGTGACTCCAGAGAGTGCATTGGCACCAGTGGGGATGCAGTGCAGTGACTCCAGAGAGTGCACTGGCACCAGTGGGGATGCAGTGCAGTGAGTCCAGAGAGTGCACTGGCACCAGTGGGGATGCAGTTCAGTGACTCCAGAGAGTGCACTGGCACCAGTGGGGATGCAGTGCAGTGAGTCCAGAGAGTGCACTGGCACCAGTGGGGATGCAGTGTAGTGAGTCCAGAGAGTTCACTGGCACCAGTGGGGTTGCAGTGTAGTGAGTCCAGAGAGTGCACTGGCACCACTGGGGATGCAGTGCAGTGAGTCCCGAGAGTGCACTGGCACCACTGGGGATGCAGTGCAGTGAGCCCAGAGAGTGCACTGGCACCAGTGGGGATGCAGTGCAGTAAGTCCAGAGAGTGCACTGGCACCAGTGGGGTTGCAGTGCAGTGAGTCCAGAGAGTGCACTGGCACCACTGCGGATGCAGTGCAGTGACTCCAGAGAGTGCACTGGCACCAGTGGGGATGCAGTGCAGTGAGTCCAGAGAGTGCACTGGCACCAGTGGGGATGCAGTGCAGTGAGTCCAGAGAGTGCACTGGCACCAGTGGGGATGCAGTGTAGTGAGTCCAGAGAGTTCACTGGCACCAGTATGGTTGCAGTGTAGTGAGTCCAGAGAGTGCACTGGCACCACTGGGGATGCAGTGAAGTGAGTCCCGAGAGTGCACTGGCACCACTGGGGATGCAGTGCAGTGAGTCCAGAGAGTGCACTGGCACCAGTGGGGATGCAGTGCAGTGAGTCCTGAGAGTGCACTGGCACCAGTGGGGATGCAGTGCAGTGAGTCCAGAGAGTGCACTGGCACCACTGGGGATGCAGTGCAGTGACTCCAGAGAGTGCACTGGCACTAGTGGGGATACAGTGCAGTGAGTCCGGAGAGTGCACTGGCACCAGTGGGGATGCAGTGCAGTGAGTCCAGAGAGTGCACTGGCACCACTTGGGATGCGGTGCAGTGACTCCAGAAAGTGCACTGGCACTACTGGGGATGCAGTGCAGTGAGTCCCGAGAGTGCACTGGCACCACTGGGGATGCAGTGCAGTGAGCCCAGAGAGTGCACTGGCACCAGTGGGGATGCAGTGCAGTGAGTCCAGAGAGTGCACTGGCACCAGTGGGGTTGCAGTGCAGTGAGTCCAGAGAGTGCACTGGGACCAGTGGGCATGCAGTGCAGTGACTCCAGAGAGTGCACTGGCAGCAGTGGGGTTGCAGTGCAGTGAGCCCAGAGAGTGCCCTGGCACCAGTGGGGATGCAGTGCAGTGAGTCCAGAGAGTGCACTGGCACCAGTTGGGATGCAGTGCAGTGGGTCCGAAGAGTGCACTGGCACCAGTGGGGATGCAGTGCAGTGACTCCAGAGAGTGCACTTGCACCAGTGGGGATGCAGTGCAGTGAGTCCAGAGAGTGCACTGGCACCACTGGGGATGCAGTGCAGTGAGTCCAGAGAGTGCACTGGCACCAGTGGGGATGCAGTGCAGTGAGTCCAGAGAGTGCACTGGCACCACTTGGGATGCGGTGCAGTGAGTCCAGAGAGTGCACTGGCACTACTGGGGATGCAGTGCAGTGAGTCCCGAGAGTGCACTGGCACCACTGGGGATGCAGTGCAGTGAGTCCAGAGAGTGCACTGGCAGCAGTGGGGATGCAGTGCAGTGAGTCCAGAGAGTGCACTGGCACCAGTGGGGATGCAGTGCAGTGACTCCAGAGAGTGGACTGGCACCAGTGGGGATGCACTGCAGTGAGTCCAGAAAGTGCACTGGCACCAGTGGGGATGCAGTGCAGTGACTCCAGAGAGTGCACTGGCACCACGGGGGATGCAGTGCAGTGACTCCAGACAGTGCACTGGCACCAGTGGGGATGCACTGCAGTGACTCCAGAGAGTGCATTGGCACCAGTGGGGATGCAGTGCAGTGACTCCAGAGAGTGCACTGGCACCACTGGGGATGCAGTGCAGTGAGTCCAGAGAGTTCACTGGCACCAGTGGGGATGCAGTGCAGTGACTCCAGAGAGTGCACTGGCACTACTGGGGATGCAGTGTAGTGAGTCCAGAGAGTGCACTGGCACCAGTGGGCATGCACTGCAGGTAGTCCAGAGAGTGCATTGGCACCAGTGGGGATGTAGTGCAGTGAGTCCAGAGAGTGCACTGGCACCACTGGGGATGCAGTGCAGTGAGTCCAGAGAGTGCACTGGCACCAGTGGGGATGCAGTGCAGTGAGTCCAGAGAGTGCACTGGCACCACTAGGGATGCAGTGCAGTGACTCCAGAAAGTGCACTGGCACTACTGGGGATGCAGTGCAGTGAGTCCAGAGAGTGCACTGGCACCAGTGGGGGTGCAGTGCAGTGAGTCCAGAGAGTGCACTGGCACCAGTGGGGATGCAGTGCAGTGAGTCCAGAGAGTGCACTGGCACCAGTGGGGATGCACTGCAGTGAGTCCTTAGATTGCACTGGCACCAGTGGGGATGCAGTGCAGTGAGTCCAGAGAGTGCACTGGCACCAGTGGGGATGCAGTGCAGTGAGTCCAGAGAGTGCACTGGCACCAGTGGGGATGCAGTGCAGTGAGTCCAGAGAGTGCATTGGCACCAGTGGGGATGCAGTGCAGTGACTCCAGAGAGTACACTGGCACCACTGGGGATGCACTGCAGTGACTCCAGAGAGTGCACTGGCACCACTGGGGATGTCGTGCAGTGAGTCCAGAGAGTGCACTGTCACCACTGGGGATGCAGTGCAGTGAGTCCAGAGAGTTCACTGGCACCACCAGGGATGCAGTGCAGTGACTCCAGAAAGTGCACTGGCACCAGTGGGGATGCAGTGCAGTGAGTCCAGAGAGTGCACTGGCACCACTGGGGATGCAGTGCAGTGAGTCCAGAGAGTTCACTGGCACCAGTGGGGATGCAGTGCAGTGACTCCAGAGAGTGCACTGGCACCAGTGGGGATGCACTGCAGTGAGTCCAGACAGTGCACTGGCACCAGTGGGGATGCAGTGCAGTGACTCCAGAGAGTGCACTGGCACCACTGGGGATGCAGTGCAGTGAGTCCAGAGAGTGCACTGGCATCACTGGGGATGCAGTGCAGTGACTCCAGAGAGTGCACTGGCACCACTAGGGATGCAGTGCAGTGACTCCAGAAAGTGCACTGGCACCAGTGGGGATGCAGTGCAGTGAGTCCAGAGAGTGCACTGGCACCAGTGGGGATGCAGTGCGATGAGTCCAGAGAGTGCACTGGCACCAGTGGGGATGCAGTGTAGTGAGTCCAGAGAGTGCACTGGCACCAGTGGGGTTGCAGTGCAGTGATTCCAGAGAGTGCACTGGCACCACTGGGGATGCAGTGCAGTGAGTCCAGAGAGTGCACTGGCACCACTGGGGATGCATTGCAGTGACTCCAGAGAGTGCACTGGCACCAGTGGGGATGCAGTGCAGTGAGTCCAGAGAGTTCACTGGCACCAGTGGGGATGCAGTGCAGTGAGTCCAGAGAGTGCACTGGCACCAGTGGGGTTGCAGTGCAGTGAGTCCAGAGAGTGCACTGGCACCAGTGGGGATGCAGTGCAGTCAGTCCAGAGAGTGCAATGGCACCAGTGGGGATGCAAAGCAGTGAGTCCAGAGAGTGCACTGGCACCAGTGGTAATGCAGTGCAGTGAGTTGAGAGAGTGCACTGGAACCAGTGGGGATGCACTGCAGTGCCTCCAGAGAGTGCACTGGCACCAGTGGGGATGCAGTGCAGTGAGTCCAGAGAGTGCATTGACACCAGTGGGGATGCAGTGCAGTGACTCCAGAGAGTGCAATGGCACCAGTGGGGATGCAGTGCAGTGAGTCCAGAGAGTGCACTGGCACCACTGGGGATGCAGTGCAGTGACTCCAGAGAGTGCACTGGCACCAGTGGGGATGCAGTGCAGTGAGTCTAGAGAGTGCACTGGCACCACTGGGGATGCAGTGCAGTGACTCCAGAGAGTGCACTGGCACCAGTAGGGATGCAGTGCAGTGACTCCAGAGAGTGCTCTGGCAGTAGTGGGGATGCAGTGCAGTGAGTCCAGAGAGTGTACTGGTACCAGTGGGGTTGGAGTGCAGTGACTCTAGAGAGTGCACTGGCACCAGTGGGGATGCAGTGCAGTGAGTGCAGAGAGTGCACTGGCACCAGTGGGGATGCACTGCAGTGAGTCCAGACAGTGCACTGGCACTAGTGGGGATGCAGTGCAGTGACTCCAGAGAGTGCACTGGCACCAGTGGGGATGGAGTGCAGTGAGTCCAGAGAGTGCACTGGCACCACTGGGGATGCAGTGCAGTGAGTCCAGAGAGTGCACTGGCACCACTAGGGATGCAGTGCAGTGTCTCCAGAAAGTGCACTGGCACTACTGGGGATGCAGTGCAGTGAGTCCAGAGAGTGCACTGGCACCAGTGGTGTTGCAGTGCAGTGAGTCCAGAGAGTGCACTGGCACCAGTGGGGATGCAGTGCAGTGAGTCCAGAGAGTGCACTGGCAGCAATGGGGATGCAGTGCAGTGACTCCAGAGAGTGCACTGGCACCACTGGGGATGCAGTGCAATGAGTCCAGAGAGTGCACTGGCACCAGTGGGGATGCAGTGCAGTGACTCCAGAGAGTGCACTGGCACCAGTTGGGATGCAGTGCAGTGAGTCCAGAGAGTGCACTGGCACCAGTGGGGTTGCAGTGCAGTGAGTCCAGAGAGTGCACTGGCACCAGTGGGGATGCAGTGCAGTCAGTCCAGAGAGTGCAATGGCACCAGTGGGGATGCAAAGCAGTGAGTCCAGAGAGTGCACTGGCACCAGTGGGAATGCAGTGCAGTGAGTTGAGAGAGTGCACTGGAACCAGTGGGGATGCACTGCAGTGTCTCCAGAGAGTGCACTGGCACCAGTGGGGATGCAGTGCAGTGAGTCCAGAGAGTGCATTGGCACCAGTGGGAATGCAGTGCAGTGACTCCAGAGAGTGCACTGGCACCACTGGGGATGCAGTGCAGTGAGTCCAGAGAGTGCACTGGCACCAGTAGGGATGCAGTGCAGTGACTCCAGAGAGTGCACTGGCAGCAGTGGGGATGCAGTGCAGTGAGTCTAGAGAGTGCACTGGCACCAGTGGGGATGCAGTGCAGTGAGTCCAGAGAGTGCACTGGCACCAGTGGGGATGCAGTGCAGTGACTCCAGACAGTGCACTGGCACCAGTGGGGATGCAGTGCAGTGAGTCCAGAGAGTGCACTGGTACCAGTGGGGTTGGAGTGCAGTGACTCTAGAGAGTGCACTGGCACCAGTGGGGATGCAGTGCAGTGACTGCAGAGAGTGCACTGGCACCAGTGGGTATGCAGTGCAGTGAGTCCAGAGAGTGCATTGGCACCACTGGGGATGCAGTGCAGTGAGTCCAGAGAGTGCACTGGCACCAGTGGGGATGCAGTGCAGTGACTCCAGAGAGTGCACTGGCACCACTGGGGATGCAGTGCAGTGAGTCCAGAGAGTGCACTGGCACCACTGGGGATGCAGTGCAGTGACTCCAGAGAGTGCACTGGCAGCAGTGGGGATGCAGTGCAGTGAGTCCAGAGAGTGCACTGGCACCAGTGGGGATGCAGGGCCGTGAGTCCAGGGAGTGCACTGGTAGCAGTGGGGATGCAGTGCAGTGAGTCCAGAGAGTTCACTGGCACCAGTGGGGATGCAGTGCAGTGACTCCAGAGAGTGCACTGGCACCAGTGGGGATGCAGTGCAGTGAGTCCAGAGAGTTCACTGGCACTACTGGGGATGCAGTGCAGTGAGTCCAGAGAGTGCACTGGCACCAGTGGGGATGCAGTGCAGTGAGTCCTTATAGTGCACTGGCACCACTGGGGATGCAGTGCAGTGACTCCAGAGAGTGCACTGGCACCAGTGGGGATGCAGTGTAGTGAGTCCAGAGAGTTCACTGGCACCAGTGGGGTTGCAGTGCATTGAATCCAGAGAGTGCACTGGCACCAGTGGGGATGCAGTGCAGTGAGTCCAGGCAGTTCACTGGCACCAGTGGGGATGCAGTGCAGTGAGTCCAGGCAGTTCACTGGCACCAGTGGGGATGCAGTGCAGTGTCTCCAGAGAGTATAGTGGCACCAGTGGGGATGCAGTGCAGTGACTCCAGAGAGTGCACTGGCACCAGTGGGGATGCAGTGCAGTGAGTCCAGAGAGTGCACTGGCACCAGTGGGGTTGCAGTGCAGTGAGTCCAGAAAGTGCACTGGCACCAGTGGGGATGCAGTGCAGTGAGTCCAGAGAGTGCACTGGCACCACTGGGGATGCAGTGCAGTGACTCCAGAGAGTGCACTGGCACCAGTGGGGATGCAGTGCAGTGAGTCCAGAGAGTGCACTGGCACCAGTGGGGATGCACTGCAGTGAGTCCAGAGAGTGCACTGGCACCAGTGGGGATGCAGTGCAGTGAGTCCAGAGAGTGCACTGGCACCAGTGGGCATGCAGTGCAGTGAGTCCAGAGAGTGCACTGGCACCAGTGGGGTTGCAGTGCAGTGAGTCCAGAGAGTGCACTGGCACCAGTGGGGATGCAGTGCAGTGAGTCCAGAGAGTGCACTGGCACCAGTGGGGTTGCAGTGCAGTGAGTCCAGAGAGTGCACTGGCACCACTGGGGATGCAGTGCAGTGAGTCCAGAGAGTGCACTGGCACCAGTGGGGTTGCAGTGCAGTGAGTCCAGAGAGTGCACTGGCACCAGTGGGGATGCAGTGCAGTGAGTCCAGAGAGTGCACTGGCAGCAATGGGGATGCAGTGCAGTGACTCCAGAGAGTGCACTGGCACCACTGGGGATGCAGTGCAATGAGTCCAGAGAGTGCACTGGCACCAGTGGGGATGCAGTGCAGTGAGTCCAGAGAGTGCACTGGCACCAGTGGGGATGCAGTGCAGTGAGTCCAGAGAGTGCACTGGCACCAGTGGGGTTGCAGTGCAGTGAGTCCAGAGAGTGCACTGGCACCAGTGGGGATGCAGTGCAGTCAGTCCAGGGAGTGCAATGGCACCAGTGGGGATGCAAAGCAGTGAGTCCAGAGAGTGCACTGGCACCAGTGGGAATGCAGTGCAGTGAGTTGAGAGAGTGCACTGGAACCAGTGGGGATGCACTGCAGTGTCTCCAGAGAGTGCACTGGCACCAGTGGGGATGCAGTGCAGTGAGTCCAGAGAGTGCATTGGCACCAGTGGGAATGCAGTGCAGTGACTCCAGAGAGTGCACTGGCACCACTGGGGATGCAGTGCAGTGAGTCCAGAGAGTGCACTGGCACCAGTGGGGATGCAGTGCAGTGACTCCAGAGAGTGCACTGGCAGCAGTGGGGATGCAGTGCAGTGAGTCTAGAGAGTGCACTGGCACCAGTGGGGATGCAGTGCAGTGAGTCCAGAGAGTGCACTGGCACCAGTGGGGATGCAGTGCAGTGACTCCAGAGAGTGCACTGGCACCACAGGGGATGCAGTGCAGTGAGTCCAGAGAGTGCACTGGTACCAGTGGGGTTGGAGTGCAGTGACTCTAGAGAGTGCACTGGCACCAGTGGGGATGCAGTGCAGTGACTCCAGAGAGTGCACTGGCACCACTGGGGATGCAGTGCAGTGAGTCCAGAGAGTGCATTGGCACCACTGGGGATGCAGTGCAGTGAGTCCAGAGAGTGCACTGGCACCAGTGGGGATGCAGTGCAGTGACTCCAGAGAGTGCACTGGCACCACTGGGGATGCAGTGCAGTGAGTCCAGAGAGTGCACTGGCACCACTGGGGATGCAGTGCAGTGACTCCAGAGAGTTCACTGGCACCAGTGGGGTTGCAGTGTAGTGAATCCAGAGAGTGCACTGGCACCAGTGGGGATGCAGTGCAGTGAGTCCAGGCAGTTCACTGGCACCAGTGGGGATGCAGTGCAGTGTCTCCAGAGAGTATAGTGGCACCAGTGGGGATGCAGTGCAGTGACTCCAGAGAGTGCACTGGCACCAGTGGGGATGCAGTGCAGTGAGTCCAGAGAGTGCACTGGCACCAGTGGGGTTGCAGTGCAGTGAGTCCAGAGAGTGCACTGGCACCAGTGGGGATGCAGTGCAGTGAGTCCAGAGAGTGCACTGGCACCACTGGGGATGCAGTGCAGTGACTCCAGAGAGTGCACTGGCACCAGTGGGGATGCAGTGCAGTGAGTCCAGAGAGTGCACTGGCACCAGTGGGGATGCACTGCAGTGAGTCCAGAGAGTGCACTGGCACCAGTGGGGATGCAGTGCAGTGAGTCCAGAGAGTGCACTGGCACCAGTGGGCATGCAGTGCAGTGAGTCCTTAGATTGCACTGGCACCAGTGGGGATGCAGTGCAGTGAGTCCAGAGAGTGCACTGGCACCAGTGGGGATGCAGTGCAGTGACTCCAGAGAGTGCACTGGCACCAGTGGGGTTGGAGTGCAGTGACTCTAGAGAGTGCACTGGCACCAGTGGGGATTCAGTGCAGTGAGTCCAGAGAGTGCACTGGCACCAGTGGGGATGCAGTGCAGTGAGTGCAGAGAGTGCACTGGCACCAGTGGGGATGCAGTGCAGTGAGTCCAGAGAGTGCACTGGCACCACTGGGGATGCAGTGCAGTGACTCCAGAGAGTGCACTGGCACCAGTGGGGATGCAGTGCAGTGAGTCCAGAGAGTGCACTGGCACCAGTGGGGATGCACTGCAGTGAGTCCAGAGAGTGCACTGGCACCAGTGGGGATGCAGTGCAGTGAGTCCAGAGAGTGCACTGGCACCAGTGGGCATGCAGTGCAGTGAGTCCAGAGAGTGCACTGGCACCAGTGGGGTTGCAGTGCAGTGAGTCCAGAGAGTGCACTGGCACCAGTGGGGATGCAGTGCAGTGAGTCCAGAGAGTGCACTGGCACCAGTGGGGTTGCAGTGCAGTGAGTCCAGAGAGTGCACTGGCACCACTGGGGATGCAGTGCAGTGAGTCCAGAGAGTGCACTGGCACCAGTGGGGTTGCAGTGCAGTGAGTCCAGAGAGTGCACTGGCACCAGTGGGGATGCAGTGCAGTGAGTCCAGAGAGTGCACTGGCAGCAATGGGGATGCAGTGCAGTGACTCCAGAGAGTGCACTGGCACCACTGGGGATGCAGTGCAATGAGTCCAGAGAGTGCACTGGCACCAGTGGGGATGCAGTGCAGTGAGTCCAGAGAGTGCACTGGCACCAGTGGGGATGCAGTGCAGTGAGTCCAGAGAGTGCACTGGCACCAGTGGGGTTGCAGTGCAGTGAGTCCAGAGAGTGCACTGGCACCAGTGGGGATGCAGTGCAGTCAGTCCAGGGAGTGCAATGGCACCAGTGGGGATGCAAAGCAGTGAGTCCAGAGAGTGCACTGGCACCAGTGGGAATGCAGTGCAGTGAGTTGAGAGAGTGCACTGGAACCAGTGGGGATGCACTGCAGTGTCTCCAGAGAGTGCACTGGCACCAGTGGGGATGCAGTGCAGTGAGTCCAGAGAGTGCATTGGCACCAGTGGGAATGCAGTGCAGTGACTCCAGAGAGTGCACTGGCACCACTGGGGATGCAGTGCAGTGAGTCCAGAGAGTGCACTGGCACCAGTGGGGATGCAGTGCAGTGACTCCAGAGAGTGCACTGGCAGCAGTGGGGATGCAGTGCAGTGAGTCTAGAGAGTGCACTGGCACCAGTGGGGATGCAGTGCAGTGAGTCCAGAGAGTGCACTGGCACCAGTGGGGATGCAGTGCAGTGACTCCAGAGAGTGCACTGGCACCACAGGGGATGCAGTGCAGTGAGTCCAGAGAGTGCACTGGTACCAGTGGGGTTGGAGTGCAGTGACTCTAGAGAGTGCACTGGCACCAGTGGGGATGCAGTGCAGTGACTCCAGAGAGTGCACTGGCACCACTGGGGATGCAGTGCAGTGAGTCCAGAGAGTGCATTGGCACCACTGGGGATGCAGTGCAGTGAGTCCAGAGAGTGCACTGGCACCAGTGGGGATGCAGTGCAGTGACTCCAGAGAGTGCACTGGCACCACTGGGGATGCAGTGCAGTGAGTCCAGAGAGTGCACTGGCACCACTGGGGATGCAGTGCAGTGACTCCAGAGAGTTCACTGGCACCAGTGGGGTTGCAGTGTAGTGAATCCAGAGAGTGCACTGGCACCAGTGGGGATGCAGTGCAGTGAGTCCAGGCAGTTCACTGGCACCAGTGGGGATGCAGTGCAGTGTCTCCAGAGAGTATAGTGGCACCAGTGGGGATGCAGTGCAGTGACTCCAGAGAGTGCACTGGCACCAGTGGGGATGCAGTGCAGTGAGTCCAGAGAGTGCACTGGCACCAGTGGGGTTGCAGTGCAGTGAGTCCAGAGAGTGCACTGGCACCAGTGGGGATGCAGTGCAGTGAGTCCAGAGAGTGCACTGGCACCACTGGGGATGCAGTGCAGTGACTCCAGAGAGTGCACTGGCACCAGTGGGGATGCAGTGCAGTGAGTCCAGAGAGTGCACTGGCACCAGTGGGGATGCACTGCAGTGAGTCCAGAGAGTGCACTGGCACCAGTGGGGATGCAGTGCAGTGAGTCCAGAGAGTGCACTGGCACCAGTGGGCATGCAGTGCAGTGAGTCCTTAGATTGCACTGGCACCAGTGGGGATGCAGTGCAGTGAGTCCAGAGAGTGCACTGGCACCAGTGGGGATGCAGTGCAGTGACTCCAGAGAGTGCACTGGCACCAGTGGGGTTGGAGTGCAGTGACTCTAGAGAGTGCACTGGCACCAGTGGGGATTCAGTGCAGTGAGTCCAGAGAGTGCACTGGCACCAGTGGGGATGCAGTGCAGTGAGTGCAGAGAGTGCACTGGCACCAGTGGGGATGCAGTGCAGTCAGTCCAGAGAGTGCACTGGCACCACTGGGGATGCACTGCAGTGAGTCCAGAGAGTGCACTGGCACCAGTGGGGATGCAGTGCAGTGAGTGCAGAGAGTGCACTGGCACCAGTGGGGATGCAGTGCAGTGAGTCCAGAGAGTGCACTGGCACCACTGGGGATGCAGTGCAGTGACTCCAGAGAGTGCACTGGCACCACTAGGGATGCAGTGCAGTGACTCCAGAGAGTGCACTGGCACTACTGGGTATGCAGTGCAGTGAGTCCAGAGAGTGCACTGGCACCAGTGGGGATGCAGTGCAGTGAGTCCAGAGAGTTCACTGGCACCAGTGGGGATGCAGTGCAGTGACTCCAGAGAGTTCACTGGCACCAGTGCGGATGCACTGCAGTGAGTCCAGACAGTGCACTGGCACCAGTGGGGATGCAGTGCAGTGAGTCCAGAGAGTGCACTGGCACCACTGGGGATGCAGTGCAGTGAGTCCAGAGAGTGCACTGGCACTAGTGGGGATGCAGTGCAGTGAGTCCAGAGAGTTCACTGGCACCAGTGGGGATGCAGTGCAGTGAGTCCAGAGAGTGCACTGGCACCACTGGGGTTTCAGTGCAGTGAGTCCAGAGAGTGCACTGGCACCAGTGGGGATGCAGTGCAGTCAGTCCAGAGAGTGCACTGGCACCAGTGGGAATGCAGTGCAGTGAGTTGAGAGAGTGCACTGGAACCAGTGGGGATGCACTGCAGTGTATCCAGAGAGTGCACTGGCACCAGTGGAGATGCATTGCAGTGACTCCAGAGAGTGCACTGGCACCAGTGGGGATGCAGTGCAGTGAGTCCAGAGAGTGCTCTGGCAGCAGTGGGGATGTAGTGCAGTGAGTTGACAGAGTGCACTGGAACCAGTGGGGATGCACTGCAGTGTCTCCAGAGAGTGCACCGGCACCACTGGGGATGCAGTGCAGTGAGTCCAGAGAGTGCATTGGCACCAGTGGGGATGCAGTGCAGTGACTCCAGAGAGTGCACTGGCACCAGTGGGGATGCAGTGCAGTGAGTGCAGAGAGTGCACTGGCACCAGTGGGGATGCAGTGCAGTCAGTCCAGAGAGTGCAATGGCAGCAGTGGGGATGCAAAGCAGTGAGTCCAGAGAGAGGACTGGCACCAGTGGGAATGCAGTGCAGTGAGTTGAGAGAGTGCACAGGAACCAGTGCGGATGCACTGCAGTGTCTCCAGATAGTGCACTGGCACCAGTGGGGATGCAGTGCAGTGAGTCCAGAGAGTGCATTGGCACCAGTGGGGATGCAGTGCAGTGAGTGCAGAGAGTGCACTGGCACCAGTGGTGATGCAGTGCAGTGAGTCCAGAGAGTGCACTGGCACCAGTGGGGATGCAGTGCAGTGAGTCCAGAGAGTGCACTGGCACCAGTGGGGATGCAGTGCAGTGAGTCCAGAGAGTGCACTGGCACCACTGGGGATGCAGTGCAGTGAGTCCAGAGAGTGCACTGGCACCAGTGGGGATGCAAAGCAGTGACTCCAGAGAGTGCACTGGCACCACTTGGGATGCACTGCAGTGAGTCCAGAGAGTGCATTGGCACCAGTGGGGATGTAGTGCAGTGAGTCCAGAGAGTGCACTGGCACCAGTGGGGATGCAGTGCAGTGAGTCCTTAGACTGCACTGGCACCACTGGGGTTGCAGTGCAGTGAGTCCAGAGAGTGCACTGGCACCAGTGGGCATGCAGTGCAGTGAGTCCAGAGAGTGCACTGGCACCAGTGGGGATGCAGTGCAGTGAGTGCAGAGAGTGCACTGGTACCAGTGGGGATGCAGTGCAGTGAGTCCAGAGAGTTCACTGGTACCACTAGGGATGCAGTGCAGTGACTCCAGAAAGTGCACTGGCACTACTGGGGATGCAGTGCAGTGAGTCCAGAGAGTGCACTGGCACCAGTGCGGATGCACTGCAGTGAGTCCAGACAGTGCACTGGCACCAGTGGGGATGCAGTGCAGTGAGTCCAGAGAGTGCACTGGCACCAGTGGGGATGCAGTGCAGTGAGTCCAGAGAGTGCACTGGCACTAGTGGGGATGCAGTGCAGTGAGTCCAGAGAGTTCACTGGCACCAGTGGGGATGCAGTGCAGTGACTCCAGAGAGTGCACTGGCACCACTGGGGTTTCAGTGCAGTGAGTCCAGAGAGTGCACTGGCACCAGTGGGGATGCAGTGCAGTGAGTCCAGAGAGTGCACTGGCACCAGTGGGAATGCAGTGCAGTGAGTTGAGAGAGTGCACTGGAACCAGTGGGGATGCACTGCAGTGTATCCAGAGAGTGCACTGGCACCAGTGGAGATGCATTGCAGTGACTCCAGAGAGTGCACTGGCACCAGTGGGGATGCAGTGCAGTGAGTCCAGAGAGTGCTCTGGCAGCAGTGGGGATGTAGTGCAGTGAGTTGACAGAGTGCACTGGAACCAGTGGGGATGCACTGCAGTGTCTCCAGAGAGTGCACCGGCACCACTGGGGATGCAGTGCAGTGAGTCCAGAGAGTGCATTGGCACCAGTGGGGATGCAGTGCAGTGACTCCAGAGAGTGCACTGGCACCAGTGGGGATGCAGTGCAGTGAGTCCAGAGAGTGCACTGGCACCAGTGGGGATGCAGTGCAGTCAGTCCAGAGAGTGCAATGGCAGCAGTGGGGATGCAAAGCAGTGAGTCCAGAGAGAGGACTGGCACCAGTGGGAATGCAGTGCAGTGAGTTGAGAGAGTGCACAGGAACCAGTGCGGATGCACTGCAGTGTCTCCAGAGAGTGCACTGGCAGCAGTGGGGATGCAGTGCAGTGAGTCCAGAGAGTGCATTGGCACCAGTGGGGATGCAGTACATTGAGTCCAGAGAGTGCACGGGCACCAGTGGGGATGCAGTGCAGTGAGTCCAGAGAGTGCACTGGCACCAGTGGGGATGCAGTGCAGTGAGTCCTGAGAGTGCACTGGCACCAGTGGGGTTGCAGTGCAGTGAGTGCAGAGAGTGCACTGGCACCAGTGGTGATGCAGTGCAGTGAGTCCAGAGAGTGCACTGGCACCAGTGGGGATGCAGTGCAGTGGGTCCAGAGAGTGCACTGGCACCAGTGGGGATGCAGTGCAGTGAGTCCAGAGAGTGCACTGGCACCACTGGGGATGCAGTGCAGTGAGTCCAGAGAGTGCACTGGCACCAGTGGGGATGCAAAGCAGTGACTCCAGAGAGTGCACTGGCACCACTTGGGATGCACTGCAGTGAGTCCAGAGAGTGCATTGGCACCAGTGGGGATGTAGTGCAGTGAGTCCAGAGAGTGCACTGGCACCAGTGGGGATGCAGTGCAGTGAGTCCTTAGACTGCACTGGCACCACTGGGGTTGCAGTGCAGTGAGTCCAGAGAGTGCACTGGCACCAGTGGGCATGCAGTGCAGTGAGTCCAGAGAGTGCACTGGCACCAGTGGGGATGCAGTGCAGTGAGTGCAGAGAGTGCACTGGTACCAGTGGGGATGCAGTGCAGTGAGTCCAGAGAGTTCACTGGTACCACTAGGGATGCAGTGCAGTGACTCCAGAAAGTGCACTGGCACTACTGGGGATGCAGTGCAGTGAGTCCAGAGAGTGCACTGGCACCAGTGGGGATGCAGTGCAGTGAGTCCAGAGAGTGCTCTGGCACCAGTGGGCATGCAGTGCAGTGAGTCCTTAGATTGCACTGGCACCAGTGGGCATGCAGTGCAGTGAGTCCAGAGAGTGCACTGGCACCAGTGGGGATACAGTGCAGTGAGTCCAGAGAGTGCACTGGCACCAGTGGGCATGCAGTGCAGTGTGTCCAGAGAGTGCATTGGCACCAGTGGGGATGCAGTGCAGTGACTCCAGAGAGTGCACTGGCACCACTGGGGATGCACTGCAGTGACTCCAGAGAGTGCACTGGCACCAGTGGGGATGCCGTGCAGTGAGTCCAGAGAGTGCACTGGCACCACTGGGGATGCAGTGCAGTGAGTCCAGAGAGTTCACTGGCACCACCAGGGATGCAGTGCAGTGACTCCAGAAAGTGCACTGGCACTACTGGGGATGCAGTGCAGTGAGTCCAGAGAGTGCACTGGCACCAGTGGGGATGCAGTGCAGTGAGTCCAGAGAGTGCACTGGCACCACTGGGGATGCAGTGCAGTGAGTCCAGAGAGTGCACTGGCACCACTGGGGATGCAGTGCAGTGAGTCCAGAGAGTGCACTGGCACCAGTGGGGATGCAGTGCAGTGAGTCCAGAGAGTTCACTGGCACCACTTGGGATGCAGTGCAGTGACTCCAGAAAGTGCACTGACACTACTGGGGATGCAGTGCAGCGACTCTAGAGAGTGCACTGGCAGCAGTGGGGATGCAGTGCAGTGAGTCCAGAGAGTGCACTGGCACCAGTGGGGATGCAGTGTAGTGAGTCCAGAGAGTGCACTGGCAACAGTGGGGTTGCAGTGCAGTGACGCCAGAGAGTGCACTGGCACTAGTGAGAATGCAGTGCAGTGAGTCCAGAGAGTACATTGGCACCAGTGGGGATGCAGTGCAGTGACTCCAGAGAGTGCAATGGCACCAGTGGGGATGCAAAGCAGTGACTCCAGAGAGTGCACTGGCACCAGTGGGAATGCAGTGCAGTGAGTCCAGAGAGTGCACTGGCAGCAGTGGGGCTGCAGTGCAGTGAGTCCAGAGAGTGCACTGGCACCTGTGGGGATGCACTGCAGTGACTCCAGAGAGTGCACTGGCACCACTGGGGATGCAGTGCAGTGAGTCCAGAGAGTGCACTGGCACCAGTGGGGATGCAGTGCAGTGAGTCCAGAGAGTGCACTGGCACCACTGAGGATCAGTGCAGTGACTCCATAGAGTGCACTGGCACCAGTGGGGTTGGAGTGCAGTGACTCTAGAGAGTGCACTGGCACCAGTGGGGATTCAGTGCAGTGAGTCCAGAGAGTGCACTGGCACCACGGGGGATGCAGTGCAGTGAGTGCAGAGAGTGCATTGGCACCAGTGGGGATGCAGTGCAGTGAGTCCAGAGAGTGCACTGGCACCACTGGTGATGCACTGCAGTGAGTCCAGAGAGTGCACTGGCACCAGTGGGGATGCAGTGCAGTGAGTCCAGAGAGTGCACTGGCACCACTGGGGATGCAGTGCAGTGAGTCCAGAGAGTGCACTGGCACCAGTGGGGATGCAGTGCAGTGAGTCCAGAGAGTACACTGGCACCAGTGGGAATGCAGTGCAGGGAGTCCAGAGAGTGCACTGGCACTACTGGGGATGCAGTGCAGTGAGTCCAGAGAGTGCACTGGCACCAGTTGGGATGCAGTGCAGTGAGTCCAGAGAGTTCAGTGGTACCAGTGGGGATGCAGTGCAGTGAGTCCAGAGAGTGCACTGGCACCACTAGGGATGCAGTGCAGTGAGTCCAGAGAGTGCACTGGCACCAGTTGGGATGCAGTGCAGTGAGTCCAGAGAGTGCTCTGGCACCAGTGGGCATGCAGTGCAGTGAGTCCTTAGATTGCACTGGCACCAGTGGGCATGCAGTGCAGTGAGTCCAGAGAGTGCACTGGCACCAGTGGGGATACAGTGCAGTGAGTCCAGAGAGTGCACTGGCACCAGTGGGCATGCAGTGCAGTGTGTCCAGAGAGTGCATTGGCACCAGTGGGGATGCAGTGCAGTGACTCCAGAGAGTGCACTGGCACCACTGGGGATGCACTGCAGTGACTCCAGAGAGTGCACTGGCACCAGTGGGGATGCCGTGCAGTGAGTCCAGAGAGTGCACTGTCACCAGTGGGGATGCAGTGCAGTGAGTCCAGAGAGTTCACTGGCACCACCAGGGATGCAGTGCAGTGACTCCAGAAAGTGCACTGGCACTACTGGGGATGCAGTGCAGTGAGTCCAGAGAGTGCACTGGCACCAGTGGGGATGCAGTGCAGTGAGTCCAGAGAGTGCACTGGCACCAGTGGGGATGCAGTGCAGTGAGTCCAGAGAGTGCACTGGCACCACTGGGGATGCAGTGCAGTGAGTCCAGAGAGTGCACTGGCACCAGTGGGGATGCAGTGCAGTGAGTCCAGAGAGTTCACTGGCACCACTTGGGATGCAGTGCAGTGACTCCAGAAAGTGCACTGACACTACTGGGGATGCAGTGCAGCGACTCTAGAGAGTGCACTGGCAGCAGTGGGGATGCAGTGCAGTGAGTCCAGAGAGTGCACTGGCACCAGTGGGGATGCAGTGTAGTGAGTCCAGAGAGTGCACTGGCAACAGTGGGGTTGCAGTGCAGTGACGCCAGAGAGTGCACTGGCACTAGTGAGTATGCAGTGCAGTGAGTCCAGAGAGTACATTGGCACCAGTGGGGATGCAGTGCAGTGACTCCAGAGAGTGCAATGGCACCAGTGGGGATGCAAAGCAGTGACTCCAGAGAGTGCACTGGCACCAGTGGGAATGCAGTGCAGTGAGTCCAGAGAGTGCACTGGCAGCAGTGGGGCTGCAGTGCAGTGAGTCCAGAGAGTGCACTGGCACCTGTGGGGATGCACTGCAGTGACTCCAGAGAGTGCACTGGCACCACTGGGGATGCAGTGCAGTGAGTCCAGAGAGTGCACTGGCACCAGTGGGGATGCAGTGCAGTGAGTCCAGAGAGTGCACTGGCACCACTGAGGATCAGTGCAGTGACTCCATAGAGTGCACTGGCACCAGTGGGGTTGGAGTGCAGTGACTCTAGAGAGTGCACTGGCACCAGTGGGGATTCAGTGCAGTGAGTCCAGAGAGTGCACTGGCACCACTGGGGATGCAGTGCAGTGAGTGCAGAGAGTGCATTGGCACCAGTGGGGATGCAGTGCAGTGAGTCCAGAGAGTGCACTGGCACCACTGGTGATGCAGTGCAGTGAGTCCAGAGAGTGCACTGTCACCAGTGGGGATGCAGTGCAGTGAGTCCAGAGAGTGCACTGGCACCACTGGGGATGCAGTGCAGTGAGTCCAGAGAGTGCACTGGCACCAGTGGGGATGCAGTGCAGTGAGTCCAGAGAGTGCATTGGCACCAGTGGGGATGCAGTGCAGTGAGTCCAGAGAGTGCACTGGCACCAGTGGGGATGCAGTGCAGTGAGTCCAGAGAGTGCACTGGCACCAGTTGGGATGCAGTGCAGTGAGTCCAGAGAGTTCAGTGGTACCAGTGGGGATGCAGTGCAGTGAGTCCAGAGAGTGCACTGGCACCACAGGGGATGCAGTGCAGTGAGTCCAGAGAGTGCACTGGCACCAGTTGGGATGCAGTGCAGTGAGTCCAGAGAGCTCAGTGGTACCAGTGGGGATGCAGTGCAGTGAGTCCAGAGAGTGCACTGGCACCAGTGGGGATGCAGTGCAGTGAGTCCAGAGAGTGCACTGGCACCACTGGGGATGCAGTGCAGTGACTCCAGAGAGTGCACTGGCACCACTAGGTATGCAGTGCAGTGAGTCCAGAGAGTGCACTGGCACCAGTGGGGATGCAGTGCAGTGAGTCCAGAGAGTGCACTGGCACCACTGAGGATCAGTGCAGTGACTCCATAGAGTGCACAGGAACCAGTGCGGATGCACTGCAGTGTCTCCAGAGAGTGCACTGGCACCAGTGGGGATGCAGTGCAGTGAGTCCAGAGAGTGCATTGGCACCAGTGGGGATGCAGTACATTGAGTCCAGAGAGTGCACGGGCACCAGTGGGGATGCAGTGCAGTGAGTCCAGAGAGTGCACTGGCACCAGTGGGGATGCAGTGCAGTGAGTCCTGAGAGTGCACTGGCACCAGTGGGGTTGCAGTGCAGTGAGTGCAGAGAGTGCACTGGCACCAGTGGTGATGCAGTGCAGTGAGTCCAGAGAGTGCACTGGCACCAGTGGGGATGCAGTGCAGTGGGTCCAGAGAGTGCACTGGCACCAGTGGGGATGCAGTGCAGTGAGTCCAGAGAGTGCACTGGCACCACTGGGGATGCAGTGCAGTGAGTCCAGAGAGTGCACTGGCACCAGTGGGGATGCAAAGCAGTGACTCCAGAGAGTGCACTGGCACCACTTGGGATGCACTGCAGTGAGTCCAGAGAGTGCATTGGCACCAGTGGGGATGTAGTGCAGTGAGTCCAGAGAGTGCACTGGCACCAGTGGGGATGCAGTGCAGTGAGTCCTTAGACTGCACTGGCACCACTGGGGTTGCAGTGCAGTGAGTCCAGAGAGTGCACTGGCACCAGTGGGCATGCAGTGCAGTGAGTCCAGAGAGTGCACTGGCACCAGTGGGGATGCAGTGCAGTGAGTGCAGAGAGTGCACTGGTACCAGTGGGGATGCAGTGCAGTGAGTCCAGAGAGTTCACTGGTACCACTAGGGATGCAGTGCAGTGACTCCAGAAAGTGCACTGGCACTACTGGGGATGCAGTGCAGTGAGTCCAGAGAGTGCACTGGCACCAGTGGGGATGCAGTGCAGTGAGTCCAGAGAGTGCTCTGGCACCAGTGGGCATGCAGTGCAGTGAGTCCTTAGATTGCACTGGCACCAGTGGGCATGCAGTGCAGTGAGTCCAGAGAGTGCACTGGCACCAGTGGGGATACAGTGCAGTGAGTCCAGAGAGTGCACTGGCACCAGTGGGCATGCAGTGCAGTGTGTCCAGAGAGTGCATTGGCACCAGTGGGGATGCAGTGCAGTGACTCCAGAGAGTGCACTGGCACCACTGGGGATGCACTGCAGTGACTCCAGAGAGTGCACTGGCACCAGTGGGGATGCCGTGCAGTGAGTCCAGAGAGTGCACTGGCACCACTGGGGATGCAGTGCAGTGAGTCCAGAGAGTTCACTGGCACCACCAGGGATGCAGTGCAGTGACTCCAGAAAGTGCACTGGCACTACTGGGGATGCAGTGCAGTGAGTCCAGAGAGTGCACTGGCACCAGTGGGGATGCAGTGCAGTGAGTCCAGAGAGTGCACTGGCACCACTGGGGATGCAGTGCAGTGAGTCCAGAGAGTGCACTGGCACCACTGGGGATGCAGTGCAGTGAGTCCAGAGAGTGCACTGGCACCAGTGGGGATGCAGTGCAGTGAGTCCAGAGAGTTCACTGGCACCACTTGGGATGCAGTGCAGTGACTCCAGAAAGTGCACTGACACTACTGGGGATGCAGTGCAGCGACTCTAGAGAGTGCACTGGCAGCAGTGGGGATGCAGTGCAGTGAGTCCAGAGAGTGCACTGGCACCAGTGGGGATGCAGTGTAGTGAGTCCAGAGAGTGCACTGGCAACAGTGGGGTTGCAGTGCAGTGACGCCAGAGAGTGCACTGGCACTAGTGAGAATGCAGTGCAGTGAGTCCAGAGAGTACATTGGCACCAGTGGGGATGCAGTGCAGTGACTCCAGAGAGTGCAATGGCACCAGTGGGGATGCAAAGCAGTGACTCCAGAGAGTGCACTGGCACCAGTGGGAATGCAGTGCAGTGAGTCCAGAGAGTGCACTGGCAGCAGTGGGGCTGCAGTGCAGTGAGTCCAGAGAGTGCACTGGCACCTGTGGGGATGCACTGCAGTGACTCCAGAGAGTGCACTGGCACCACTGGGGATGCAGTGCAGTGAGTCCAGAGAGTGCACTGGCACCAGTGGGGATGCAGTGCAGTGAGTCCAGAGAGTGCACTGGCACCACTGAGGATCAGTGCAGTGACTCCATAGAGTGCACTGGCACCAGTGGGGTTGGAGTGCAGTGACTCTAGAGAGTGCACTGGCACCAGTGGGGATTCAGTGCAGTGAGTCCAGAGAGTGCACTGGCACCACGGGGGATGCAGTGCAGTGAGTGCAGAGAGTGCATTGGCACCAGTGGGGATGCAGTGCAGTGAGTCCAGAGAGTGCACTGGCACCACTGGTGATGCACTGCAGTGAGTCCAGAGAGTGCACTGGCACCAGTGGGGATGCAGTGCAGTGAGTCCAGAGAGTGCACTGGCACCACTGGGGATGCAGTGCAGTGAGTCCAGAGAGTGCACTGGCACCAGTGGGGATGCAGTGCAGTGAGTCCAGAGAGTACACTGGCACCAGTGGGAATGCAGTGCAGGGAGTCCAGAGAGTGCACTGGCACTACTGGGGATGCAGTGCAGTGAGTCCAGAGAGTGCACTGGCACCAGTTGGGATGCAGTGCAGTGAGTCCAGAGAGTTCAGTGGTACCAGTGGGGATGCAGTGCAGTGAGTCCAGAGAGTGCACTGGCACCACTAGGGATGCAGTGCAGTGAGTCCAGAGAGTGCACTGGCACCAGTTGGGATGCAGTGCAGTGAGTCCAGAGAGTGCTCTGGCACCAGTGGGCATGCAGTGCAGTGAGTCCTTAGATTGCACTGGCACCAGTGGGCATGCAGTGCAGTGAGTCCAGAGAGTGCACTGGCACCAGTGGGGATACAGTGCAGTGAGTCCAGAGAGTGCACTGGCACCAGTGGGCATGCAGTGCAGTGTGTCCAGAGAGTGCATTGGCACCAGTGGGGATGCAGTGCAGTGACTCCAGAGAGTGCACTGGCACCACTGGGGATGCACTGCAGTGACTCCAGAGAGTGCACTGGCACCAGTGGGGATGCCGTGCAGTGAGTCCAGAGAGTGCACTGTCACCAGTGGGGATGCAGTGCAGTGAGTCCAGAGAGTTCACTGGCACCACCAGGGATGCAGTGCAGTGACTCCAGAAAGTGCACTGGCACTACTGGGGATGCAGTGCAGTGAGTCCAGAGAGTGCACTGGCACCAGTGGGGATGCAGTGCAGTGAGTCCAGAGAGTGCACTGGCACCAGTGGGGATGCAGTGCAGTGAGTCCAGAGAGTGCACTGGCACCACTGGGGATGCAGTGCAGTGAGTCCAGAGAGTGCACTGGCACCAGTGGGGATGCAGTGCAGTGAGTCCAGAGAGTTCACTGGCACCACTTGGGATGCAGTGCAGTGACTCCAGAAAGTGCACTGACACTACTGGGGATGCAGTGCAGCGACTCTAGAGAGTGCACTGGCAGCAGTGGGGATGCAGTGCAGTGAGTCCAGAGAGTGCACTGGCACCAGTGGGGATGCAGTGTAGTGAGTCCAGAGAGTGCACTGGCAACAGTGGGGTTGCAGTGCAGTGACGCCAGAGAGTGCACTGGCACTAGTGAGTATGCAGTGCAGTGAGTCCAGAGAGTACATTGGCACCAGTGGGGATGCAGTGCAGTGACTCCAGAGAGTGCAATGGCACCAGTGGGGATGCAAAGCAGTGACTCCAGAGAGTGCACTGGCACCAGTGGGAATGCAGTGCAGTGAGTCCAGAGAGTGCACTGGCAGCAGTGGGGCTGCAGTGCAGTGAGTCCAGAGAGTGCACTGGCACCTGTGGGGATGCACTGCAGTGACTCCAGAGAGTGCACTGGCACCACTGGGGATGCAGTGCAGTGAGTCCAGAGAGTGCACTGGCACCAGTGGGGATGCAGTGCAGTGAGTCCAGAGAGTGCACTGGCACCACTGAGGATCAGTGCAGTGACTCCATAGAGTGCACTGGCACCAGTGGGGTTGGAGTGCAGTGACTCTAGAGAGTGCACTGGCACCAGTGGGGATTCAGTGCAGTGAGTCCAGAGAGTGCACTGGCACCACTGGGGATGCAGTGCAGTGAGTGCAGAGAGTGCATTGGCACCAGTGGGGATGCAGTGCAGTGAGTCCAGAGAGTGCACTGGCACCACTGGTGATGCACTGCAGTGAGTCCAGAGAGTGCACTGTCACCAGTGGGGATGCAGTGCAGTGAGTCCAGAGAGTGCACTGGCACCACTGGGGATGCAGTGCAGTGAGTCCAGAGAGTGCACTGGCACCAGTGGGGATGCAGTGCAGTGAGTCCAGAGAGTACACTGGCACCAGTGGGAATGCAGTGCAGGGAGTCCAGAGAGTGCACTGGCACTACTGGGGATGCAGTGCAGTGAGTCCAGAGAGTGCACTGGCACCAGTTGGGATGCAGTGCAGTGAGTCCAGAGAGTTCAGTGGTACCAGTGGGGATGCAGTGCAGTGAGTCCAGAGAGTGCACTGGCACCACTAGGGATGCAGTGCAGTGAGTCCAGAGAGTGCACTGGCACCAGTTGGGATGCAGTGCAGTGAGTCCAGAGAGCTCAGTGGTACCAGTGGGGATGCAGTGCAGTGAGTCCAGAGAGTGCACTGGCACCAGTGGGGATGCAGTGCAGTGAGTCCAGAGAGTGCACTGGCACCACTGGGGATGCAGTGCAGTGACTCCAGAGAGTGCACTGGCACCACTAGGTATGCAGTGCAGTGACTCCAGAAATTGCACTGGCACTACTGGGGATGCAGTGCAGTGAGTCTAGAGAGTGCACTGGCACCACTGGGGATGCAGTGCAGTGAGTCCAGAGAGTGCACTGGCACCAGTGGGGATGCAGTGTAGTGAGTCCAGAGAGTGCACTGGAACCAGTGGGGTTGCAGTGCAGTGACTCCAGAGAGTGCACTGGCACCAGTGGGGATGCAGTGCAGTGAGTCCAGACCGTGCACTGGCACCACTGGGGATGCAGTGCAGTGAGTCCAGAGAGTGCACTGGCACCACTGGGGATGCACTGCAGTGACTCCAGAGAGTGCACTGGCACCACTGGGGATGCAGTGCAGTGAGTCCAGAGAGTGCACTGGCACCACTGGGGATGCAGTGCAGTGAGTCCAGAGAGTTCACTGGCACCAGTGGTGTTGTAGTGCAGTGAGTCCAGAGAGTGCACTGGCACCAGTGGGGATGCAGTGCAGTGAGTCCAGAGAATGCACTGGCAGCAGTTGTGATGCAGTGCAGTGAGTCCAGAGAGTGCAATGGCACCAGTGGGGATGCAAAGCAGTGAGTCCAGAGAGTGCACTGGCACCAGTGGGAATGCAGTGCAGTGAGTTGACAGAGTGCACTGGAACCAGTGGGGATGCACTGCAGTGACTCCAGAGAGTGCACTGGCACCACTAGGGATGCAGTGCAGTGAGTCCAGGCAGTTCACTGGCACCAGTGGGGATGCAGTGCAGTGAGTCCAGAGAGTGCACTGGCACCAGTGGGGATGCAGTGCAGTGAGTCCAGAGAGTGCACTGGCACCAGTGGGAATGCAGTGCAGTGAGTCCAGAGAGTGTACTGGCACCACTGGGGATGCAGTGCAGTGAGCCCAGAGAGTGCACTGGCACCAGTGGGGATGCAGTGCAGTGAGTCCAGAGAGTGCACTGGCACCACTGGGGATGCAGTGCAGTGAGTCCAGAGACTGCACTGGCACCAGTGGGGATGCAGTGCAGTGAGTCCAGAGAGTGCACTGGCAGCAGTGGGGCTGCAGTGCAGTGAGTCCAGAGAGTGCATTGGCACCAGTGGGGATGCAGTGCAGTGAGTCCAGAGAGTGCACTGGCACCAGTGGGGATGCAGTGCAGTGACTCCAGAGAGTGCACTGGCACCACTGGGGATGCAGTGCAGTGACTCCAGAGAGTGCACTGGCACCAGTGGGGATGCACTGCAGTGAGTCCAGAGAGTGCACTGGCACCAGTGGGGATGCAGTGCAGTGACTCCAGAGAGTGCACTGGCACCAGTGGGGATGCACTGCAGTGACTCCAGAGAGTGCATTGGCACCAGTGGGGATGCAGTGCAGTGACTCCAGAGAGTGCACTGGCACCACTGGAGATGCAGTGCAGTGATTCCAGAGAGTGCACTGGCACCACTGGGGATGCAGTGTAGTCAGTCCAGAGAGTGCACTGGCAACACTGGAGATGCAGTGCAGTGAGTCCAGTGAATGCACTGGCACCAGTGGGGATGCAAAGCAGTGACTCCAGAGAGTGCACTGGCACCACAGGGGATGCACTGCAGTGAGTCCAGAGAGTGCACTGTCACCACTGGGGATGCAGTGCAGTGACTCCAGAGAGTGCACTGGCACCACTAGGGATGCAGTGCAGTGAGTTCAGAAAGTGCATTGGCACTACTGGGGATGCAGTTCAGTGAGTCCAGAGAGTGCACTGGCACCACTGGGGATGCAGTGCAGTGAGTCCAGAGAGTGCACTGGTACCAGTGGGGATGCAGTGCAGTGAGTCCAGAGAGTGCACTGGCACCACTGCGGATCAGTGCAGTGACTCTAGAGAGTGAACTGGCACCAGTGGGGTTGGAGTGCAGTGACTCTAGAGAGTGCACTGGCACCAGTGGGCATGCAGTGCAGTGAGTCCTTATAGTGCACTGGCACCAGTGGGGATGCAGTGCAGTGAGTGCAGAGAGTGCACTGGCACCAGTGGGGATGCAGTGCAGTGAGTCCAGAGAGTGCACTGGCACCACCGGGGATTCAGTGCAGTGAGTGCAGATAGTTCACTGGCACCACTAGGGATGTAGTGCAGTGACTCCAGAAAGTGCACTGGAACTGCTGGGGATGCAGTGCAGTGACTCCAGAGAGTGCACTGGCACCAGTGGGGATGCAGTGCAGTGAGTCCAGAGAGTGCACTGGCACCACCGGGGATTCAGTGCAGTGAGTCCAGAGAGTTCACTGGCACCACTAGGGATGCAGTGCAGTGACTCCAGAGAGTGCACTGGCAGCAGTGGGGCTGCAGTGCAGTGAGTCCAGAGAGTGCACTGGCACCACTGGGGATGCAGTGCAGTGAGTCCAGAGAGTGCACTGGTACCAGTGGGGATGCAGTGCAGTGAGTCCAGAGAGTGCACTGGCACCACTGCGGATCAGTGCAGTGACTCTAGAGAGTGAACTGGCACCAGTGGGGTTGGAGTGCAGTGACTCTAGAGATTGCACTGACACCAGTGGGGATGCAGTGTAGTGAGTCCTGAGAGTGCACTGGCACCAGTGGGGATGCAGTGCAGTGAGTGCAGAGAGTGCACTGGCACCAGTGGGCATGCAGTGCAGTGAGTCCTTATAGTGCACTGGCACCACTGGGGATGCAGTGCAGTGACTCCAGAGAGTGCATTGGCACCAGTGGGGATGCAGTGCAGTGACTCCAGAGAGTGCACTGGCACCAGTGGGGATGCAGTGCAGTGAGTCCAGAGAGTGCACTGGCACCACTGGGGATGCAGTGCAGTGAGTCCAGAGAGTTCACTGGCACCACTAGGGATGCAGTGCAGTGACTCCAGAAAGTGCACTGGAACTACTGGGGATGCAGTGCAGTGAGTCCAGAGAGTGCACTGGCACCAGTGGGAATGCAGTGCAGTGAGTCCAGAGAGTGCACTGGCACCACTGGGGATGCAGTGCAGTGAGTCCAGAGAGTGCACTGGCACCACTGGGGATGCAGTGCAGTGAGTCCAGAGTGTGCACTGGCACCACAGGGGATTCACTTCAGTGAGTCCAGAGAGTGCACTGGCACCAGTGGGGATGCAGTGCAGTGAGTCCGGAGAGTGCACTGGCACCAGTGGGGATGCAGTGTAGTGAGTCCAGAGAGTGCACTGGCACCAGTGGGGTTGCAGTGCAGTGAGTCCAGAGAGTGCACTGGCACCAGTGGGGATGCAGTGCAGTGAGTGCAGAGAGTGCACTGGCACCAGTGGGGATGCAGTGCAGTCAGTCCAGAGAGTGCAATGGCACCAGTGGGGATGCAAAACAGTGAGTCCAGAGAGTGCACTGGCACCACTGGGGATGCAGTGCAGTGAGTCCAGAGAGTGCACTGGCATCACTGGGGATGCAGTTCAGTGAGTGCAGAGAGTGCACTGGCACCACTGGGGATGCAGTGCAGTGAGTGCAGAGAGTGCACTGGCACCACTGGGGATGCACTGCAGTGAGTCCAGAGAGTGCAGTGGCACCATTGGGGATGCAGTGCTGTGAGTCCAGAGAGTGCACTGGCACCACTGGGGTTTTAGTGCAGTTAGTCCAGAGAGTGCCCTTGCACCACTGGGGATACACTGCAGTGTGTCCAGAGAGTGCACTGGCACCACTGGGGATGCAGTGCAGTGAGTACAGAGAGTGCACTGTCAACACTGGGGATGCACTGCAGTGAGTCCAGAGAATGACCTGGCACTAATGGGGATGCAGTGCAGTGACTCGATAGAGTGCACTGGCACCACTGCGGATGCACTGCAGTGAGTCCGGAGAGTGCCCTGGCACCACAGGGGATGCAGTGCAGTTAGTCGAGAGAGTGCACTGGCACCACTGGGGATGCAGTGCAGTAAGTCCAGAGAGTGCACTGGCACCAGAGGGGATGCAGTGCAGTGAGTCCAGAGAGTGCACTGGCACCAGTGGGTATGCAGTGCGGTGAGTCCAGAGAGTGCACTGGCACCACTGGGGATGCAGTGCAGTGAGTCCGGAGAGTGCCCTGGCACCACAGGGGATGCAGTGCAGTTAGTCCAGAGAGTGCATTGGCACCACTGGGGATGCAGTGCAGTAAGTCCAGAGAGTGCACTGGCACCACAGGGGATGCAGTGCAGTGAGTCCAGAGAGTGCACTGGCACCAGTGGGGATGCAGCGCAGTGACTCCAGAGAGTGCACTGGCACCAGTGGGGATGCAGTGCAGTGACTCCAGAGAGTGCATTGGCACCAGTGGGGATGCAGTGCAGTGACTCCAGAGAGTGCACTGGCATCACTGGGGATGCAGTGCAGTGAGTCCAGAGAGTGCACTGGCACAAAAGGGGATGCAGTGCAGTGAGTCCAGAGAGTGCACTGGCACAAGTCGTGATGCAGTGCAGTGAGTCCAGAGATTGCACTGGCACCACTGCGGATGCAGTGCAGTGAGTCCAGAGAGGGCACTGGCACCACTGGGGATGCAGTGCAGTGAGTCCAGAGAGTGCACTGGCCCCACAGGGGATGCACTGCAGTGAGTACAGAGAGTCCACTGGCACTACTGGGTATGCAGTGCAGTGAGTCGAGAGAGTGCACTGGCACCACTGCGGATCAGTGCAGTGACTCTAGAGAGTGCACTGGCGCCAGTGGGGTTGGAGTGCAGTGACTCTAGAGAGTGCACTGGCACCAGTGGGGATGCAGTGTAGTGAGTCCTGAGAGTGCACTGGCACCAGTGGGCATGCAGTGCAGTGAGTCCAGAGAGTGCACTGGCACCAGTGGGGATGCAGTGCAGTGAGTCCAGAGAGTTCACTGGCACCACTGGGGATGCAGTGCAGTGACTCCAGAAAGTGCACTGGCACTACTGGGGATGCAGTGCAGTGAGTCCAGAGAGTGCACTGGCACCAGTGGGGATGCAGTGCAGTGAGTGCAGAGAGTGCACTGGCACCAGTGGGGATGCAGTGCAGTGAGTCCAGAGAGTGCACTGGCACCACTGGGGATGCACTGCAGTGAGTCCAGAGAGTGCACTGGCACCAGTGGGGATGCAGTGCAGTGTCTCCAGAGAATGCACTGGCACCACTGGGGATGCAGTGCAGTGACTCCAGAGAGTGCACTGGCACCAGTGGGGATGCAGTGCAGTGAGTCCAGAGAGTGCACTGGCACCACTGGGGATGCAGTGCAGTGACTCCATAGAGTGCACTGGCACCATTGGGGTTGGAGTGCAGTGACTCTAGAGAGTGCACTGGCACCAGTGGGGATGCAGTGCAGTGACTCCAGAGAGTGCACTGGCAGCAGTGGGGATGCAGTGCAGTGAGTGCAGAGAGTGCACTGGCACCAGTGGGAATGAAGTGCAGTGAGTCCAGAGAGTGCAGTTGCACCAGTGGGGATGCAGTGCAGTGACTCCAGAGAGTGCACTGGCACCACTGGGGATGCAGTGCAGTGAGTCCAGAGAGTGCACTGGCACCAGTGGGGATGCAGTGCAGTGAGTCCAGAGAGTGCACTTGCACCACTGGGGATGCAGTGCAGTGTGACCAGAGAGTGCACTGGCACCACTGGGGATGCAGTGCAGTGACTCCAGAGAGTTCACTGGCACCACTGGGGATGCTGTGCAGTGCAGTGAGTCCTTAGAGTGCACTGGCACCAGTGGGGATGCATTGCAGTGACTCCAGAGAGTGCAGTGGCACCACTGGGGATGCAGTGCAGTGACTCCAGAGAGTGCACTGGCACCACTAGGGATGCAGTGCAGTGACTCCAGAAAGTGCACTGGCACTACTGGGGATGCACTGCAGTGAGTCCAGAGAGTGCACTGGCACCAGTGGGGATGCAGTACAGTGAGTCCAGATAGTGCACTGGCACCACTGGGGATGCAGTGCAGTGTAGTGAGTCCTTAGAGTGCACTGGCACCAGTGGGGATGCAGTGCAGTGAGTGCAGAGAGTGCACTGGCACCACTGGGGATGCAGTGCAGTGACTCCAGAGAGTTCACTGGCACCAGTGGGGTTGCAGTGCAGTGAGTCCAGAGAGTGCACTGGCACCAGTGGGGATGCAGTGCAGTGAGTCCAGAGAGTTCACTGGCACCACTAGGGATGCAGTGCAGTGACTCCAGAAAGTGCACTGGCACTACTGGGGATGCAGTGCAGTGAGTCCAGAGAGTGCACAGGCACCAATGGGGATGCAGTGCAGTGAGTCCAGAGAGTGCACTGGCACCACTGGGGATGCAGTGCAGTGAGTCCAGAGAGTTCACTGGCACCAGTGGGGATGCAGTGCAGTGAGTCCAGAGAGTGCACTGGCACCACTGGGGATGCAGTGCAGTGAGTCCAGAGAGTTCACTGGCACCACTTGGGATGCGGTGCAGTGACTCCAGAAAGTGCACTGGCACTACTGGGGATGCAGTGCAGTGAGTCCAGAGAGTGCACTGGCACCAGTGGAGATGCAGTGCAGTGAGTCCAGAGAGTGCACTGGCACCAGTGGAGATGCAGTGAAGTGAGTCCAGAGAGTGCACTGGCACCAGTGGGGTTGCAGTGCAGTGACTCCAGAGAGTGCAATGGTACCAGTGGGGATGCAAAGCAATGAGTCCAGAGAGTGCACTGGCACCACTGGGGATGCAGTGCAGTGAGTCCAGAGAGTGCACTGGCAACACTGGTGATGCAGTGCAGTGAGTCCAGAGAGTGCACCGGCATCACTGGGGATGCAGTGCAGTGACTCCTGAGAGTGCACTGGCACCAGTGTGGTTGTAGTGCAGTGACTCCAGAGAGTGCACTGGCACCAGTGGGGATGTAGTGCAGTGAGTCCAGAGAGTGCACTGGTACCAGTGGGGATGCAGTGCAGTGAGTCCAGAGAGTGCACTGGCACCACTGCGGATCAGTGCAGTGACTCTAGAGAGTGCACTGGCACCAGTGGGGTTGGAGTGCAGTGACTCTAGGGAGTGCACAGGTACCAGTGGGGATGCAGTGCAGTGTCTCCAGAGAGTGCACTGGCACCACTGGGGATGCAGTGCAGTGAGTCCAGAGAGTGCACTGGCACCAGTGGGTATGCAGTGCAGTGAGTCCCTATAGTGCACTGGCACCAGTGGGGATGCAGTGCAGTGAGTCCAGAGAGTGCACTGGCACTACTGGGGATGCAGTGCAGTGACTCCAGAGAGTGCACTGGCACCACCGGGGATTCAGTGCAGTGAGTCCAGAGAATGACCTGGCACTAATGGGGATGCAGTGCAGTGAGTCCAGAGAATGACCTGGCACTAATGGGGATGCAGTGCAGTGAGTCCAGAGAGTGCACTGGCACCAGTGGGGATGCAGTGCAGTGAGTCCGGAGAGTGCCCTGGCACCACAGGGGATGCAGTGCAGTTAGTCGAGAGAGTGCACTGGCACCACTGGGGATGCAGTGCAGTAAGTCCAGAGAGTGCACTGGCACCACAGGGGATGCAGTGCAGTGAGTCCACAGAGTGCACTGGCACCAGTGGGGATGCAGTGCAGTGAGTCCAGAGAGTGCACTGGCACCACTGGGGATGCAGTGCAGTGAGTCCGGAGAGTGCACTGGCACCACAGGAGATGCAGTGCAGTTAGTCCAGAGAGTGCATTGGCACCACTGGGGATGCAGTGCAGTAAGTCCAGAGAGTGCACTGGCACCACAGGGGATGCAGTGCAGTGAGTCCAGAGAGTGCACTGGCACCAGTGGGGATGCACTGCAGTGAGTCCAGAGAGTGCACTGGCACCAGTGGGGATGCAGTGCAGTGAGTCCAGAGAGTGCACTGGCACCACTGGGGATGCACTGCAGTGAGTCCAGACCGTGCACTGGCACCAGTGGGGATGCAGTGCAGTGACTCCAGAGAGTGCACTGGCACCAGTGGGGATGCACTGCAGTGAGTGCAGAGAGTGCATTGGCACCAGTGGGGATGCAGTGCAGTGACTCCAGAGAGTGCACTGGCACCACTGGGGATGCAGTGCAGTGAGTCCAGAGAGTGCACTGGCAGCAGTGGGGATGCAGTGCAGTGAGTCCAGAGAGTGCACTGGCACAAGTCGTGATGCAGTGCAGTGAGTCCAGAGATTGCACTGGCACCACTGGGGATGCAGTGCAGTGAGTCCAGAGAGTGCACTGGCACCACTGGGGATGCAGTGCAGTGAGTCCAGAGAGTGCACTGGCCCCACAGGGGATGCACTGCAGTGAGTACAGAGAGTCCACTGGCACTACTGGGGATGCAGTGCAGTGAGTCGAGAGAGTGCACTGGCACCACTGCGGATCAGTGCAGTGACTCTAGAGAGTGCACTGGTACCAGTGGGGTTGGAGTGCAGTGACTCTAGAGAGTGCACTGGCACCAGTGGGGATGCAGTGTAGTGAGTCCTGAGAGTGCACTGGCACCAGTGGGGATGCAGTGCAGTGAGTCCAGAGAGTGCACTGGCACCAGTGGGGATGCACTGCAGTGACTCCAGAGAGTGCACTGGCACCAGTGGGGATGCAGTGCAGTGAGTCCAGAGAGTGCATTGGCACCAGTGGGGATGCAGTGCAGTGAGTCCAGAGAGTGCACTGGCACCAGTGGGGATGCAGTGCAGTGAGTCCAGAGAGTGCACTGGCACCACTGGGGATGCAGTGCAGTGAGTCCAGAGAGTGCACTGGCACCACCGGGGATTCACTGCAGTGAGTCCAGAGAGTGCACTGGCACCACTGGGGATGCAGTGCAGTGAGTCCAGAGAGTTCACTGGCACCACTTGGGATGCGGTGCAGTGACTCCAGAAAGTGCACTGGCACTACTGTGGATGCAGTGCAGTGAGTCCAGAGAGTCGACTGGCACCAGTGGAGGTGCAGTGCAGTGAGTCCAGAGAGTGCACTGGCACCAGTGGGGATGCAGTGTAGTGAGTCCAGAGAGTGCACTGGCACCAGTGGGGTTGCAGTGCAGTGAGTCCAGAGAGTGCACTGGCACCAGTGGGTATGCAGTGCAGTGAGTGCAGAGAGTGCACTGGCACCAGTGGGGATGCAGTGCAGTCAGTTCAGAGAGTGCAATGGCACCAGTGGGGATGCAAAGCAGTGACTGCAGAGAGTGCACTGGCACCACTGGGGATGCAGTGCAGTGTCTCCAGAGAGTGCACTGGCACCACTGGGGATGCAGTGCAGTGAGTCCAGAGAGTGCACTGGCATCACTGGGGATGCAGTTCAGTGAGTGCAGAGAGTGCACTGGCACAACTGGGGATGCAGTGCAGTGAGTGCAGAGAGTGAACTGGCACGACTGGGGATGCACTGCAGTGAGTCCAGAGAGTGCAGTGGCACCATTGGGGATGCAGTGCTGTGAGTCCAGAGAGTGCACTGGCACCACTGGGGTTTTAGTGCAGTTAGTCCAGAGAGTGCCCTTGCACCACTGGGGATACACTGCAGTGTGTCCAGAGAGTGCACTGGCACCACTGGGGATGCAGTGCAGTGAGTCCAGAGAGTGCACTGTCAACACTGGGGATGCACTGCAGTGAGTCCAGAGAATGACCTGGCACTAATGGGGATGCAGTGCAGTGATTCGAAAGAGTGCACTGGCACCACTGCGGATGCACAGCAGTGAGTCCGGAGAGTGCCCTGGCACCACAGGGGATGCAGTGCAGTTAGTCCAGAGAGTGCACTGGCACCACTGGGGATGCAGTGCAGTGAGTCCAGAGAGTGCACTGGCACCACTGGGGATGCAGTGCAGTGAGTCCAGAGAGTGCACTGGCACCACTGGGGATGCAATGCAGTGAGTCCAGAGAGTGCTCTGGCTCCACTGGGGATGCAGTGCAGTGAGTACAGAGAGTGCACTGGCACCACTGGGGATGCAGTGCAGTGAGTACAGAGAGTGCAATGGCAGCACAGGGGATGCACTGCTGTGATTCCAGAGAGTGCACTGGCACCACTGGTGATGCAGTGCAGTGAGTCCAGAGAGTGCATTGGCACCACTGGGAATGCACTGCAGTGAGACCAGAGAGTGCACTTGCACCACTGGGGATGCAGTGCAGTGTCTCCAGAGAGTGCACTGGCACCACTGGGGATGCACTGCAGTGAGTCCAGAGAGTGCACGGGCACCACTGGGGATGCACTGCAGTGAGTCCAGAGAGTGCACTGGCACCACAGGGGATGCACTGCAGTGAGTCCAGAGAGTGCACTGGCACCACTGGGGATGCAGTGCAGTAAGTCCAGAGAGTGCACTGGCACCACAGGGGATGCAGTGCAGTGATTCCAGAAAGTGCACTGGCAGCAGTGGGGATGCAGTGCAGTGAGTCCAGAGAGTGCACTGGCACCAGTGGGGATGGAGTGCAGTGAGTCCAGAGAGTTCACTGGCACCAGTGGGGATGCAGTGCAGTGACTCCAGAGAGTGCACTGGCACCAGTGGGGTTGCAGTGCAGTGAGTCCAGAGAGTGCACTGGCACCACTGGGGATGCAGTGCAGTGAGTCCAGAGAGTGCACTGGCACCACTAGGGATGCAGTGCAGTGACTCCAGAAAGTGCACTGGCACTACTGGGGATGCAGTGCAGTGAGTCCAGAGAGTGCACTGGCACCAGTGGGGATGCAGTGCAGTGAGTCCAAAGAGTGCACTGGCACCACTGGGGATGCACTGCAGTGACTGCAGAGACTGCACTGGCACCAGTGGGGATGCAGTGTAGTGAGTCCAGAGAGTGCACTGGCAGCAGTGGGGTTGCAGTGCAGTGAGTCCAGAGAGTGCACTGGCACCAGTGGGGATGCAGTGCAGTGAGTCCAGAGAGTGCACTGGCACCAGTGGGGATGCAGTGCTGTGAGTGCAGAGAGTGCACTGGCACCAGTGGGAATGCAGTGCAGTGAATCCAGAGAGTGCACTGGCACCACTGGGGATGCACTGCAGTGTCTCCAGAGAGTGCACTGGCACCACTGGGGCTGCAGTGCAGTGAGTCCTGAGAGTGCACTGGCATCACTGGGGATGCAGTTCAGTGAGTGCAGAGAGTGCACTGGCACCACTGGGGATGCAGTGCAGTGAGTGCAGAGAGTGCAGTGGCACCATTGGGGATGCAGTGCTGTGAGTCCAGAGAGTGCACTGGCACCACTGGGGTTTTAGTGCAGTTAGTCCAGAGAGTGCCCTTGCACCACTGGGGATACACTGCAGTGTGTCCAGAGAGTGCACTGGCACCACTGGGGTTGCAGTGCAGTGAGTCCAGAGAGTGCACTGTCAACACTGGGGATGCACTGCAGTGAGTCCAGAGAATAACCTGGCACTAATGGGGATGCAGTGCAGTGACTCGAAAGAGTGCACTGGCACCACTGCGAATGCACTGCAGTGAGTCCAGGAGAGTGCCCTGGCACCACAGCGGATGCAGTGCAGTTAGTCCAGAGAGTGCACTGGCACCACTGGTGATGCAGTGCAGTGAGTCCAGAGAGTGCACTGGCACCACTGGGGATGCAGTGCAGTGAGTCCAGAGAGTGCATTGGTACCACTGGGAATGCACTGCAGTGAGTCCAGAGAGTGCACTGGCACCACTGGGGATGCAGTGCAATGAGTCCAGAGAGTGCACTGGCACCACTGGGGATGCACTGCAGTGAGTGCAGAGAGTGCACTGGCACCACAGGGGATGCACTGCAGTGAGTCCAGAGAGTGCACTGGCACCACTGGGGATGCAGTGCAGTAAGTCCAGAGAGTGCACTGGCACCACAGGGGATGCAGTGCAGTGAATCCAGAGAGTGCACTGGCACCACTGGGGATGCAGTGCAGTGAGTCCAGAGAGTGCACTGGCACCAGTGGGGATGCAGTGCTGTGAGTGCAGAGAGTGCACTGGCACCAGTGGGAATGCAGTGCAGTCAGTCCAGAGAGTGCACTGGCACCAGTGGGGATGCAAAGCAGTGACTCCAGAGAGTGCACTGGCACCACTGGGGATGCACTGCAGTGTCTCCAGAGAGTGCACTGGCACCACTGGGGCTGCAGTGCAGTGAGTCCTGAGAGTGCACTGGCATCACTGGGGATGCAGTTCAGTGAGTGCAGAGAGTGCACTGGCACCGCTGGGGATGCAGTGCAGTGAGTGCAGAGAGTGCAGTGGCACCATTGGGGATGCAGTGCTGTGAGTCCAGAGAGTGCACTGGCACCACTGGGGTTTTAGTGCAGTTAGTCCAGAGAGTGCCCTTGCACCACTGGGGATACACTGCAGTGTGTCCAGAGAGTGCACTGGCACCACTGGGGTTGCAGTGCAGTGAGTCCAGAGAGTGCACTGTCAACACTGGGGATGCACTGCAGTGAGTCCAGAGAATAACCTGGCACTAATGGGGATGCAGTGCAGTGACTCGAAAGAGTGCACTGGCACCACTGCGAATGCACTGCAGTGAGTCCAGGAGAGTGCCCTGGCACCACAGCGGATGCAGTGCAGTTAGTCCAGAGAGTGCACTGGCACCACTGGTGATGCAGTGCAGTGAGTCCAGAGAGTGCACTGGCACCACTGGGGATGCAGTGCAGTGAGTCCAGAGAGTGCATTGGTACCACTGGGAATGCACTGCAGTGAGTCCAGAGAGTGCACTGGCACCACTGGGGATGCAGTGCAATGAGTCCAGAGAGTGCACTGGCACCACTGGGGATGCACTGCAGTGAGTCCAGAGAGTGCACTGGCACCACAGGGGATGCACTGCAGTGAGTCCAGAGAGTGCACTGGCACCACTGGGGATGCAGTGCAGTAAGTCCAGAGAGTGCACTGGCACCACAGGGGATGCAGTGCAGTGAATCCAGAGAGTGCACTGGCACCACTGGGGATGCAGTGCAGTGAGTCCAGAGAGTGCACTGGCACCTTGGGGATGCAGTGCAGTGAGTCCAGAGAGTGCACTGGCACCAGTGGGGATGCAGTGCAGTGACTCCAGAGAGTGCACTGGCAGCAGTGGGGATGCAGTGCAGTGAGTCCAGAGAGTGCACTGGTCCCACTGGGGATGCAGTGCAGTGACTCCAGAGAGTGCACTGGCACCACTGGGGATGCAGTGCAGTGAGTCCAGAGAGTGCACTGGCACCACTAGGGATGCAGTGCAGTGACTGCAGAAAGTGCACTGGCACTACTGGGGATGCAGTGCAGTGAGTCCAGAGAGTGCACTGGCACCAGTGGGGATGCAGTGCAGTGAGTCCAGAGAGTGCACTGGCACCACTGGGGATGCACTGCAGTGACTCCAGAGACTGCACTGGCACCAGTGGGGATGCAGTGTAGTGAGTCCAGAGAGTGCACTGGCACCAGTGGGGTTGCAGTGCAGTGAGTCCAGAGAGTGCACTGGCACCAGTGGGGATGCAGTGCAGTGAGTCCAGAGAGTGCACTGGCACCACTGGGGATGCAGTGCAGTGAGTCCTTATAGTGCACTGGCACCAGTGGGGATGCAGTGCAGTGAGTCCAGAGAGTGCACTGGCACCAGTAGGGATGCAGTGCAGTGACTCCAGAGAGTGCATTGACACCAGTGGGGATGCAGTGCAGTGAGTCCAGAGAGTGCACTGGCACCACTGGGGATGCACTGCAGTGACTCCAGAGAGTGCACTGGCACCAGTGGGGATGCCGTGCAGTGAGTCCAGAGAGTGCACTGGCACCAGTGGGGATGCAGTGCAGTGAGTCCAGAGAGTGCACTGGCACCACTTCGGATCAGTGCAGTGACTCTAGAGAGTGCACTGGCACCAGTGGGGTTGGAGTGCAGTGACTCTAGAGAGTGCAGTGGCACCACTGGGGATGCAGTGCAGTGAGTCCAGAGAGTGCACTGGCACCACTAGGGAGGCAGTGCAGTGACTCCAGAAAGTGCACTGGCACTACTGGGGATGCAGAGCAGTGAGTCTAGGGAGTGCACTGGCACCAGTGGGGATGCAGTGCAGTGAGTCCAGGCAGTTCACTGGCACCAGTGGGGATGCAGTGCAGTGACTCCAGAGAGTGCACTGGCACCTGTGGGAATGCAGTTCAGTGAGTCCAGAGAGTGCACTGGCACCAGTGGGGATGCAGTGCAGTGTCTCCAGAGAGTGTACTGGCACCACTGGGGATGCAGTGCAGTGACTCCAGGGAGTGCACTGGCACCAGTGGGGATGCAGTGCAGTGAGTCCAGAGAGTGCACTGGCACCAGTGGGGTTGCAGTGCAGTGACTCCAGAGAGTGCACTGGTACCAGTGGGGATGCAGTGCAGTGACTCCAGAGAGTGCACTGGCACCACTAGGGATGCAGTGCAGTGAGTCCAGAGAGTGCATTGGCACCAGTGGGGATGCAAAGCAGTGAGTCCAGAGAGTGCACTGGCACCACTGGGGATGCAGTGCAGTGAGTCCAGAGAGTGCACTGGCACCAGTGGGGATGCAGTGCAGTGAGTCCAGAGAGTGCACTGGCACCACTGGGGATGCAATGCAGTGAGTCCAGAGAGTGCTCTGGCTCCACTGGGGATGCAGTGCAGTGAGTACAGAGAGTGCACTGGCACCACTGGGGATGCAGTGCAGTGAGTACAGAGAGTGCAATGGCAGCACAGGGGATGCAGTGCAGTGATTCCAGAGAGTGCACTGGCACCACTGGTGATGCAGTGCAGTGAGTCCAGAGAGTGCACTGGCACCACTGGGGATGCACTGCAGTGAGTCCAGAGAGTGCACTGGCACCACTGGGGATGCACTGAAGTGAGTCCAGAGAGTGCACTGGCATCACAGGGGATGCACTGCAGTGAGTCCAGAGAGTGCACTGGCACCACTGGGGATGCAGTGCAGTGACTCCAGAGAGTGCACTGGCACCACAGGGGATGCAGTGCAGTGACTCCAGAGAGTGCACTGGCACCACTGGGGATGCAGTGCAGTGAGTCCAGAGAGTGCACTGGCACTACTGGGGATGCAGTGCAGTGAGTCCAGAGAGTGCACTGGCACCACTGGGGATGCAGTGCAGTGAGTCCAGAGAGTGCACTGGCACCACTGGGGATGCACTGCAGTGACTCCAGAGACTGCACTGGCACCAGTGGGGATGCAGTGTAGTGAGTCCAGAGAGTGCACTGGCACCAGTGGGGTTGCAGTGCAGTGACTCCAGAGAGTGCACTGGCACCAGTGGGGATGCAGTGCAGTGAGTCCAGAGAGTGCACTGGCACCACTGGGGATGCAGTGCAGTGAGTCCTGAGAGTGCACTGGCACCAGTGGGGATGCAGTGTAGTGAGTCCAGAGAGTGCACTGGCACCAGTGGGGATGCAGTGCAGTGACTGCAGAGAGTGCACGGGCACCAGTGGGGATGAAGTGCAGTCAGTCCAGAGAGTGCACTGGCACCAGTGGGGATGCAGTGCAGTCAGTCCAGAGAGTGCACTGGCACCAGTGGGGATGCACTGCAGTGAGTCCAGAGAGTGCATTGGCACCAGTGGGGATGTAGTGCAGTGAGTCCAGAGAGTGCACTGGCACCAGTGGGGATGCAGTGCAGTCAGTCCAGAGAGTGCACTGGCACCAGTGGGGATGCACTGCAGTAAGTCCAGAGAGTGCACTGGCACCAGTGGGGATGCACTGCAGTGAGTCCAGAGAGTGCACTGGCACCAGTGGGGATGCAGTGCAGTGAGTCCTGAGAGTGCACTGGCACCAGTGGGGATGCAGTGCAGTGAGTGCAGAGAGTGCACTGGCACCAGTGGGGATGCAGTGCAGTGAGTCCAGAGAGTGCACTGGCACCACTGGGGATGCAGTGCAGTGAGTCCTTATAGTGCACTGGCACCAGTGGGGATGCAGTGCAGTGAGTCCAGAGAGTGCACTGGCACCAGTAGGGATGCAGTGCAGTGACTCCAGAGAGTGCATTGACAAAAGTGGGGATGCAGTGCAGTGAGTCCAGAGAGTGCACTGGCACCACTGGGGATGCACTGCAGTGACTCCAGAGAGTGCACTGGCACCAGTGGGGATGCCGTGCAGTGAGTCCAGAGAGTGCACTGGCACCAGTGGGGATGCAGTGCAGTGAGTCCAGAGAGTGCACGGGCACCACTTCGGATCAGTGCAGTGACTCTAGAGAGTGCACTGGCACCAGTGGGGTTGGAGTGCAGTGACTCTAGAGAGTGCACTGGCACCAGTGGGGATGCAGTGCAGTGAGTCCAGAGAGTGCACTGGCACCACTAGGGAGGCAGTGCAGTGACTCGAGAAAGTGCACTGGCACTACTGGGGATGCAGTGCAGTGAGTCCAGAGAGTGCACTGGCACCAGTGGGGATGCAGTGCAGTGAGTCCAGGCAGTTCACTGGCACCAGTGGGGATGCAGTGCAGTGACTCCAGAGGGTGCACTGGCACCAGTGGGAATGCAGTGCAGTGAGTCCAGAGAGTGCACTGGCACCAGTGGGGATGAAGTGCAGTGTCTCCAGAGAGTGTACTGGCACCAGTGGGGATGCAGTGCAGTGACTCCAGGGAGTGCACTGGCACCAGTGGGGATGCAGTGCAGTGAGTCCAGAGAGTGCACTGGCACGAGTGGGGTTGCAGCGCAGTGACTCCAGAGAGTGCACTGGTACCAGTGGGGATGCAGTGCAGTGACTCCAGAGAGTGCACTGGCAGCAGTGGGGCTGCAGTGCAGTGAGTCCAGAGAGTTCACTGGCACCAGTGGGGATGCAGTGCAGTGACTCCAGAGAGTGCACTGGCAGCAGTGGGGATGCAGTGCAGTGAGTCCAGAGAGTGCACTGGCACCACTGGGGATGCAGTGCAGTGAGTCCAGAGAGTGCACTGGCACCACTGGGGATGCAATGCAGTGAGTCCAGAGAGTGCTCTGGCTCCACTGGGGATGCAGTGCAGTGAGTCCAGAGAGTGCACTGGCACCACTGGGGATGCAGTGCAGTAAGTACAGAGAGTGCAATGGCAGCACAGGGGATGCACTGCAGTGATTCCAGAGAGTGCACTGGCACCACTGGGGATGCAGTGCAGTGAGTCCAGAGAGTGCATTGGTACCACTGGGAATGCACTGCAGTGAGTCCAGAGAGTGCACTGGCACCACTGGGGATGCACTGCAGTGACTCCAGAGACTGCACTGGCACCAGTGGGGATGCAGTGTAGTGAGTCCAGAGAGTGCACTGGCACCAGTGGGGATGCAGTGCAGTGACTCCAGAGAGTGCACTGGCACCACTGGGGATGCAGTGCAGTGAGTCCAGAGAGTGCACTGGCACCACTAGGGATGCAGTGCAGTGACTCCAGAAAGTGCACTGGCACTACTGGGGATGCAGTGCAGTGAGTCCAGAGAGTGCACTGGCACCAGTGGGGATGCAGTGCAGTGAGTCCAGAGAGTGCACTGGCACCACTGGGGATGCACTGCAGTGACTCCAGAGACTGCACTGGCACCAGTGGGGATGCAGTGTAGTGAGTCCAGAGAGTGCACTGGCACCAGTGGGGTTGCAGTGCAGTGAGTCCAGAGAGTGCACTGGCACCAGTGGGGATGCAGTGCAGTGAGTGCAGAGAGTGCACTGGCACCACTGGGGATGCAGTGCAGTGAGTCCTGAGAGTGCACTGGCACCAGTGGGGATGCAGTGTAGTGAGTCCAGAGAGTGCACTGGCACCAGTGGGGTTTCAGTGCAGTGAGTCCAGAGAGTGCACTGGCACCAGTGGGGATGCAGTGCAGTGAGTCCAGAGAGTGCACTGGCACCAGTGGGGATGCAGTGCAGTCAGTCCAGAGAGTGCACTGGCACCAGTGGGGATGCACTGCAGTGAGTCCAGAGAGTGCATTGGCACCAGTGGGGATGTAGTGCAGTGAGTCCAGAGAGTGCACTGGCACCAGTGGGGATGCAGTGCAGTGAGTCCAGAGACTGCACTGGCACCACTGGGGATGCAGTGCAGTGAGTCCTGAGAGTGCACTGGCACCAGTGGGGATGCAGTGCAGTGAGTCCATAGAGTGCACAGGCACCAGTGGGGATGCAGTGCAGTGACTCCAGAGAGTGCACTGGTACCAGTGGGGATGCAGTGCAGTGAGTCCAGAGAGTGCACTGGCACCACTTCGGATCAGTGCAGTGACTCTAGAGAGTGCACTGGCACCAGTGGGGTTGGAGTGTAGTGACTCTAGAGAGTGCACTGGCACCAGTGGGGATGCAGTGCAGTGAGTCCAGAGAGTGCACTGGCACCACTAGGGAGGCAGTGCAGTGACTGCAGAAAGTGCACTGGCACTACTGGGGATGCAGTGCAGTGAGTCCACAGAGTGCACTGGCACCAGTGGGGATGCAGTGCAGTGAGTCCAGGCAGTTCACTGGCACCAGTGGGGATGCAGTGCAGTGACTCCAGAGAGTGCACTGGCACCAGTGGGAATGCAGTGCAGTGAGTCCAGAGAGTGCACTGGCACCAGTGGGGATGCAGTGCAGTGAGTCCAGAGAGTGCACTGGCACCATTGGGTATGCAGTGCAGTGAGTGCAGAGAGTGCACTGGCACCAGTGGGGATGCAGTGCAGTGAGTCCAGAGAGTGCACTGGCACCAGTGGGGATGCAGTGCAGTGAGTCCAGAGAGTGCACTGGCACCACTGGGGATGCAATGCAGTGAGTCCAGAGAGTGCTCTGGCTCCACTGGGGATGCAGTGCAGTGAGTCCAGAGAGTGCACTGGCACCAGTGGGGATGCAGTGCAGTGAGTACAGAGAGTGCAATGGCAGCACAGGGGATGCACTGCAGTGATTCCAGAGAGTGCACTGGCACCACTGGTGATGCAGTGCAGTGAGTCCAGAGAGTGCATTGGTACCACTGGGAATGCACTGCAGTGAGTCCAGAGAGTGCACTGGCACCAATGGGGATGCACTGAAGTGAGTCCAGAGAGTGCACTGGCACCACAGGGGATGCACTGCAGTGAGTCCAGAGAGTGCACTGGCACCACTGGGGATGCAGTGCAGTAAGTCCAGAGAGTGCACTGGCACCACAGGGGATGCAGTGCAGTGATTCCAGAGAGTGCACTGGCACCACTGGGGATGCAGTGCAGTGAGTCCAGAGAGTGCACTGGCACCAGTGGGGATGGAGTGCAGTGAGTCCAGAGAGTTCACTGGCACCAGTGGGGATCCAGTGCAGTGACTCCAGAGAGTGCACTGGCAGCAGTGGGGATGCAGTGCAGTGAGTCCAGAGAGTGCACTGGCACCAGTGGGGATGCAGTGCAGTGACTCCAGAGAGTGCACTGGCACCAGTCGGGATGCAGTGCAGTGAGTCCAGAGAGTGCACTGGCACCACTAGGGATGCAGTGCAGTGACTCCAGAAAGTGCACTGGCACTACTGGGGATGCAGTGCAGTGAGTCCAGAGAGTGCACTGGCACCAGTGGGGATGCAGTGCAGTGAGTCCAGAGAGTGCACTGGCACCACTGGGGATGCACTGCAGTGACTCCAGAGACTGCACTGGCACCAGTGGGGATGCAGTGTAGTGAGTCCAGAGAGTGCACTGGCACCAGTGGGGTTGCAGTGCAGTGAGTCCAGAGAGTGCACAGGCACCAGTGGGGATGCACTGCAGTGAGTCCAGAGAGTGCACTGGCACCACTGGGGATGTAGTGCAGTGAGTCCTGAGAGTGCACTGGCACCAGTGGGGATGCAGTGTAGTGAGTCCAGAGAGTGCACTGGCACCAGTGGGGTTGCAGTGCAGTGAGTCCAGAGAGTGCACTGGCACCAGTGGGGATGCAGTGCAGTGAGTCCAGAGAGTGCACTGGCACCAGTGGGGATGCAGTGCAGTGAGTCCAGAGAGTGCACTGGCACCAGTGGGGATGCACTGCAGTGAGTCCAGAGAGTGCATTGGCACCAGTGGGGATGTAGTGCAGTGAGTCCAGAGAGTGCACTGGCACCAGTGGGGATGCAGTGCAGTGAGTCCAGAGACTGCACTGGCACCACTGGGGATGCAGTGCAGTGAGTCCTGAGAGTGCACTGGCACCAGTGGGGATGCAGTGCAGTGACTCCATAGAGTGCACTGGCACCAGTGGGGATGCAGTGCAGTGACTCCAGAGAGTGCACTGGTACCAGTGGGGATGCAGTGCAGTGAGTCCAGAGAGTGCACTGGCACCACTTCGGATCAGTGCAGTGACTCTAGAGAGTGCACTGGCACCAGTGGGGTTGGAGTGTAGTGACTCTAGAGAGTGCACTGGCACCCACTGGGGATGCACTGCAGTGACTCCAGAGAGTGCACTGGCACCAGTGGGGATGCAGTGTAGTGAGTCCAGAGAGTGCACTGGCACCAGTGGGTTTGCAGTGCAGTGAGTCCAGAGAGTGCACTGGCACCAGTGAGGATGCACTGCAGTGAGTCCAGAGAGTGCACTGGCACCACTGGGGATGCAGTGCAGTGAGTCCTGAGAGTGCACTGGCAGCAGTGGGGATGCAGTGTAGTGAGTCCAGAGAGTGCACTAGCACCAGTGGGGTTGCAGTGCAGTGAGTCCAGAGAGTGCACTGGCACCAGTGGGGATGCAGTGCAGTGAGTCCAGAGAGTGCACTGGCACCAGTGGGGATGCAGTGCAGTCAGTCCAGAGAGTGCACTGGCACCAGTGGGGATGCACTGCAGTGAGTCCAGAGAGTGCATTGGCACCAGTGGGGATGTAGTGTAGTGAGTCCAGAGAGTGCACTGGCACCAGTGGGGATGCAGTGCAGTGAGTCCAGAGACTGCACTGGCACCACTGGGGATGCAGTGCAGTGAGTCCTGAGAGTGCAGTGGCACCAGTGGGGATGCAGTGCAGTGACTCCATAGAGTGCACTGGCACCAGTGGGGATGCAGTGCAGTGAGTCCAGAGAGTGCACTGGCACCACTTCGGATCAGTGCAGTGACTCTAGAGAGTGCACTGGCACCAGTGGGGTTGGAGTGTAGTGACTCTAGAGAGTGCACTGGCACCAGTGGGGATGCAGTGCAGTGAGTCCAGAGAGTGCACTGGCACCACTAGGGAGGCAGTGTAGTGACTGCAGAAAGTGCACTGGCACTAGTGGGGATGCAGTGCAGTCAGTCCACAGAGTGCACTGGCACCAGTGGGGATGCAGTGCAGTGAGTCCAGGCAGTTCACTGGCACCAGTGGGGATGCAGTGCAGTGACTCCAGAGAGTGCACTGGCACCAGTGGGAATGCAGTGCAGTGAGTCCAGAGAGTGCACTGGCACCAGTGGGGATGCAGTGCAGTGTCTCCAGAGAGTGTACTGGCGCCACTGGGGATGCAGTGCAGTGACTCCAGAGAGTGCACTGGCACCAGTGGGGATGCAGTGCAGTGAGTCCAGAGAGTGCACTGGCACCAGTGGGGATGCACTGCAGTGACTCCAGAGAGTGCACTGGCACCAGTGGGGATGCAGTGCAGTGAGTCCAGAGAGTGCATTGGCACCAGTGGGGATGCAGTGCAGTGAGTCCAGAGAGTGCACTGGCACCCGTGGGGATGCAGTGCAGTGAGTCCAGAGAGTGCACTGGCACCAGTGGGGATGCAGTGCAGTGAGTCCAGAGAGTGCACTGGCACCACCGGGGATTCACTGCAGTGAGTCCAGAGAGTGCACTGGCACCACTGGGGATGCAGTGCAGTGAGTCCAGAGAGTTCACTGGCACCACTTGGGATGCGGTGCAGTGACTCCAGAAAGTGCACTGGCACTACTGGGGATGCAGTGCAGTGAGTCCAGAGAGTCGACTGGCACCAGTGGAGGTGCAGTGCAGTGAGTCCAGAGAGTGCACTGGCACCAGTGGGGATGCAGTGTAGTGAGTCCAGAGAGTGCACTGGCACCAGTGGGGTTGCAGTGCAGTGAGTCCAGAGAGTGCACTGGCACCAGTGGGTATGCAGTGCAGTGAGTGCAGAGAGTGCACTGGCACCAGTGGGGATGCAGTGCAGTCAGTTCAGAGAGTGCAATGGCACCAGTGGGGATGCAAAGCAGTGACTCCAGAGAGTGCACTGGCACCACTGGGGATGCAGTGCAGTGTCTCCAGAGAGTGCACTGGCACCACTGGGGATGCAGTGCAGTGAGTCCAGAGAGTGCACTGGCATCACTGGGGATGCAGTTCAGTGAGTGCAGAGAGTGAACTGGCACCACTGGGGATGCAGTGCAGTGAGTGCAGAGAGTGAACTGGCACGACTGGGGATGCACTGCAGTGAGTCCAGAGAGTGCAGTGGCACCATTGGGGATGCAGTGCTGTGAGTCCAGAGAGTGCACTGGCACCACTGGGGTTTTAGTGCAGTTAGTCCAGAGAGTGCCCTTGCACCACTGGGGATACACTGCAGTGTGTCCAGAGAGTGCACTGGCACCACTGGGGATGCAGTGCAGTGAGTCCAGAGAGTGCACTGTCAACACTGGGGATGCACTGCAGTGAGTCCAGAGAATGACCTGGCACTAATGGGGATGCAGTGCAGTGATTCGAAAGAGTGCACTGGCACCACTGCGGATGCACTGCAGTGAGTCCGGAGAGTGCCCTGGCACCACAGGGGATGCAGTGCAGTTAGTCCAGAGAGTGCACTGGCACCACTGGGGATGCAGTGCAGTGAGTCCAGAGAGTGCACTGGCACCACTGGGGATGCAGTGCAGTGAGTCCAGAGAGTGCACTGGCACCACTGGGGATGCAATGCAGTGAGTCCAGAGAGTGCTCTGGCTCCACTGGGGATGCAGTGCAGTGAGTACAGAGAGTGCACTGGCACCACTGGGGATGCAGTGCAGTGAGTACAGAGAGTGCACTGGCACCACTGGGGATGCAGTGCAGTGAGTACAGAGAGTGCAATGGCAGCACAGGGGATGCACTGCTGTGATTCCAGAGAGTGCACTGGCACCACTGGGGATGCAGTGCAGTGAGTCCAGAGAGTGCATTGGCACCACTGGGAATGCACTGCAGTGAGACCAGAGAGTGCACTTGCACCACTGGGGATGCAGTGCAGTGAGTCCAGAGAGTGCACTGGCACCACTGGGGATGCACTGCAGTGAGTCCAGAGAGTGCACTGGCACCACTGGGGATGCACTGCAGTGAGTCCAGAGAGTGCACTGGCACCACAGGGGATGCACTGCAGTGAGTCCAGAGAGTGCACTGGCACCACAGGGGATGCAGTGCAGTAAGTCCAGAGAGTGCACTGGCACCACAGGGGATGCAGTGCAGTGATTCCAGAAAGTGCACTGGCACCAGTGGGGATGCAGTGCAGTGAGTCCAGAGAGTGCACTGGCACCAGTGGGGATGGAGTGCAGTGAGTCCAGAGAGTTCACTGGCACCAGTGGGGATGCAGTGCAGTGACTCCAGAGAGTGCACTGGCACCAGTGGGGTTGCAGTGCAGTGAGTCCAGAGAGTGCACTGGCACCAGTGGGGATGCAGTGCAGTGAGTCCAGAGAGTGCACTGGCACCACTGGGGATGCAGTGCAGTGAGTCCAGAGAGTGCACTGGCACCACTAGGGATGCAGTGCAGTGACTCCAGAAAGTGCACTGGCACTACTGGGGATGCAGTGCAGTGAGTCCAGAGAGTGCACTGGCACCAGTGGGGATGCAGTGCAGTGAGTCCAAAGAGTGCACTGGCACCACTGGGGATGCACTGCAGTGACTGCAGAGACTGCACTGGCACCAGTGGGGATGCAGTGTAGTGAGTCCAGAGAGTGCACTGGCACCAGTGGGGATGCAGTGCAGTGAGTCCAGAGAGTGCACTGGCACCAGTGGGGATGCAGTGCTGTGAGTGCAGAGAGTGCACTGGCACCAGTGGGAATGCAGTGCAGTCAGTCCAAAGAGTGCACTGGCACCAGTGGGGATGCAAAGCAGTGACTCCAGAGAGTGCACTGGCACCACTGGGGATGCACTGCAGTGTCTCCAGAGAGTGCACTGGCACCACTGGGGCTGCAGTGCAGTGAGTCCAGAGAGTGCACTGGCATCACTGGGGATGCAGTTCAGTGAGTGCAGAGAGTGCACTGGCACCACTGGGGATGCAGTGCAGTGAGTGCAGAGAGTGCAGTGGCACCATTGGGGATGCAGTGCTGTGAGTCCAGAGAGTGCACTGGCACCACTGGGGTTTTAGTGCAGTTAGTCCAGAGAGTGCCCTTGCACCACTGGGGATACACTGCAGTGTGTCCAGAGAGTGCACTGGCACCACTGGGGTTGCAGTGCAGTGAGTCCAGAGAGTGCACTGTCAACACTGGGGATGCACTGCAGTGAGTCCAGAGAATAACCTGGCACTAATGGGGATGCAGTGCAGTGATTCGAAAGAGTGCACTGGCACCACTCCGAATGCACTGCAGTGAGTCCAGGAGAGTGCCCTGGCACCACAGGGGATGCAGTGCAGTTAGTCCAGAGAGTGCACTGGCACCACTGGTGATGCAGTGCAGTGAGTCCAGAGAGTGCACTGGCACCACTGGGGATGCAGTGCAGTGAGTCCAGAGAGTGCACTGGCACCACTGGGGATGCAATGCAGTGAGTCCAGAGAGTGCTCTGGCTCCACTGGGGATGCAGTGCAGTGAGTCCAGAGAGTGCACTGGCACCACTGGGGATGCAGTGCAGTGAGTACAGAGAGTGCAATGGCAGCACAGGGGATGCACTGCAGTGATTCCAGAGAGTGCACTGGCACCACTGGTGATGCAGTGCAGTGAGTCCAGAGAGTGCATTGGTACCACTGGGAATGCACTGCAGTGAGTCCAGAGAGTGCACTGGCACCACTGGGGATGCAGTGCAATGAGTCCAGAGAGTGCACTGGCATCACTGGGGATGCACTGCAGTGAGTCCAGAGAGTGCACTGGCACCAGTGGGGATGCACTGCAGTGAGTCCAGAGAGTGCACTGGCACCACTGGGGATGCAGTGCAGTAAGTCCAGAGAGTGCACTGGCACCACAGGGGATGCAGTGCAGTGATTCCAGAGAGTGCACTGGCACCACTGGGGATGCAGTGCAGTGAGTCCAGAGAGTGCACTGGCACCACTGGGGATGCAGTGCAGTGAGTCCAGAGAGTGCACTGGCACCAGTGGGGATGCAGTGCAGTGACTCCAGAGAGTGCACTGGCAGCAGTGGGGATGCAGTGCAGTGAGTCCAGAGAGTGCACTGGCACCACTGGGGATGCAGTGCAGTGACTCCAGAGAGTGCACTGGCACCACTGGGGATGCAGTGCAGTGAGTCCTGAGAGTGCACTGGCACCACTAGGGATGCAGTGCAGTGACTGCAGAAAGTGCACTGGCACTACTGGGGATGCAGTGCAGTGAGTCCAGAGAGTGCACTGGCACCAGTGGGGATGCAGTGCAGTGAGTCCAGAGAGTGCACTGGCACCACTGGGGATGCACTGCAGTGACTCCAGAGACTGCACTGGCACCAGTGGGGATGCAGTGTAGTGAGTCCAGAGAGTGCACTGGCACCAGTGGGGTTGCAGTGCAGTGAGTCCAGAGAGTGCACTGGCACCAGTGGGGATGCAGTGCAGTGAGTCCAGAGAGTGCACTGGCACCACTGGGGATGCAGTGCAGTGACTCCAGAGAGTGCACTGGCACCACTGGGGATGCAGTGCAGTGACTCCAGAGAGTGCACTGGCACCACTAGGGATGCAGTGCAGTGACTCCAGAAAGTGCACTGGCACTACTGCAGATGCAGTGCAGTGAGTCCAGAGAGTGCACTGGCACCAGTGGGGATGCAGTGCAGTGAGTCCAGAGAGTGCACTGGCACCACTGGGGATGCAGTGCAGTGAGTCCTGAGAGTGCACTGGCACCACTGGGGATGCAGTGTAGTGAGTCCAGAGAGTGCACTGGCACCAGTGGGGTTGCAGTGCAGTGAGTCCTTAGAGTGCACTGGCACCAGTGGGGATGCAGTGCAGTGAGTCCAGAGAGTGCACTGGCACCAGTGGGGATGCAGTGCAGTCAGTCCAGAGAGTGCACTGGCACCAGTGGGGATGCACTGCAGTGAGTCCAGAGAGTGCATTGGCACCAGTGGGGATGTAGTGCATTGAGTCCAGAGAGTGCACTGGCACCAGTGGGGATGCAGTGCAGTGAGTCCAGAGACTGCACTGGCACCACTGGGGATGCAGTGCAGTGAGTCCAGAGAGTGCACTGTCACCACCACCGGGATGCAGTACAGTGACTCCATAGAGTGCACTGGCACCAGTGGGGATGCAGTGCAGTGAGTCCAGAGAGTGCACTGGTACCAGTGGGGATGCAGTGCAGTGAGTCCAGAGAGTGCACTGGCACCACTGCGGATCAGTGCAGTGACTCTAGAGAGTGCACTGGCACCAGTGGGTTGGAGTGCAGTGACTCTAGAGAGTGCACTGGCACCAGTGGGGATGCAGTGCAGTGAGTGCAGAGAGTGCACTGGCACCAGTGGGGATGCAGTGCAGTGAGTCCAGAGAGTGCACTGGCACCACTGGGGATGCAGTGCAGTGAGTCCTTATAGTGCACTGGCACCAGTGGGGATGCAGTGCAGTGAGTCCAGAGAGTGCACTGGCACCAGTAGGGATGCAGTGCAGTGACTCCAGAGAGTGCATTGACACCAGTGGGGATGCAGTGCAGTGAGTCCAGAGAGTGCACTGGCACCACTGGGGATGCACTGCAGTGACTCCAGAGAGTGCACTGGCACCAGTGGGGATGCCGTGCAGTGAGTCCAGAGAGTGCACTGGCACCAGTGGGGATGCAGTGCAGTGAGTCCAGAGAGTGCACTGGCACCACTTCGGATCAGTGCAGTGACTCTAGAGAGTGCACTGGCACCAGTGGGGTTGGAGTGCAGTGACTCTAGAGAGTGCACTGGCACCAGTGGGGATGCAGTGCAGTGAGTCCAGAGAGTGCACTGGCACCACTAGGGAGGCAGTGCAGTGACTCCAGAAAGTGCACTGGCACTACTGGGGATGCAGTGCAGTGAGTCCAGAGAGTGCACTGGCACCAGTGGGGATGCAGTGCAGTGAGTCCAGGCAGTTCACTGGCACCAGTGGGGATGCAGTGCAGTGACTCCAGAGAGTGCACTGGCACCAGTGGGAATGCAGTTCAGTGAGTCCAGAGAGTGCACTGGCACCAGTGGGGATGCAGTGCAGTGTCTCCAGAGAGTGCACTGGCACCAGTGGGGATGCAGTGCAGTGACTCCAGGGAGTGCACTGGCACCAGTGGGGATGCAGTGCAGTGAGTCCAGAGAGTGCACTGGCACCAGTGGGGTTGCAGTGCAGTGACTCCAGAGAGTGCACTGGTACCAGTGGGGATGCAGTGCAGTGACTCCAGAGAGTGCACTGGCACCACTAGGGATGCAGTGCAGTGAGTCCAGAGAGTGCATTGGCACCAGTGGGGATGCAAAGCAGTGACTCCAGAGAGTGCACTGGCACCACTGGGGATGCAGTGCAGTGAGTCCAGAGAGTGCACTGGCACCAGTGGGGATGCAGTGCAGTGAGTCCAGAGAGTGCACTGGCACCACTGGGGATGCAATGCAGTGAGTCCAGAGAGTGCTCTGGCTCCACTGGGGATGCAGTGCATTGAGTACAGAGAGTGCACTGGCACCACTGGGGATGCAGTGCAGTGAGTACAGAGAGTGCAATGGCAGCACAGGGGATGCAGTGCAGTGATTCCAGAGAGTGCACTGGCAACACTGGTGATGCTGTGCAGTGAGTCCAGAGAGTGCATTGGTACCACTGGGAATGCAGTGTAGTGAGTCCAGAGAGTGCACTGGCACCACTGGGGATGCAGTGCAGTGACTCCAGAGAGTGCACTGGCACCACTAGGGATGCAGTGCAGTGACTCCAGAATGTGCACTTGCACTACTGCAGATGCAGTGCAGTGAGTCCAGAGAGTGCACTGGCACCAGTGGGGATGCAGTGCAGTGAGTCCAGAGAGTGCACTGGCACCACTGGGGATGCAGTGCAGTGAGTCCTGAGAGTGCACTGGCACCAGTGGGGATGCAGTGTAGTGAGTCCAGAGAGTGCACTGGCACCAGTGGGGTTGCAGTGCAGTGAGTCCTTAGAGTGCACTGGCCGCCAGTGGGGATGCAGTGCAGTGAGTCCAGAGAGTGCACTGGCACCAGTGGGGATGCAGTGCAGTCAGTCCAGAGAGTGCACTGGCACCAGTGGGGATGCACTGCAGTGAGTCCAGAGAGTGCATTGGCACCAGTGGGGATGTAGTGCATTGAGTCCAGAGAGTGCACTGGCACCAGTGGGGATGCAGTGCAGTGAGTCCAGAGACTGCACTGGCACCACTGGGGATGCAGTGCAGTGAGTCCAGAGAGTGCACTGTCACCACCACCGGGATGCAGTACAGTGACTCCATAGAGTGCACTGGCACCAGTGGGGATGCAGTGCAGTGAGTCCAGAGAGTGCACTGGTACCAGTGGGGATGCAGTGCAGTGAGTCCAGAGAGTGCACTGGCACCAGTGGGGATGCAGTGCAGTGAGTCCTTATAGTGCACTGGCACCAGTGGGGATGCAGTGCAGTGAGTCCAGAGAGTGCACTGGCACCAGTAGGGATGCAGTGCAGTGACTCCAGAGAGTGCATTGACACCAGTGGGGATGCAGTGCAGTGAGTCCAGAGAGTGCACTGGCACCACTGGGGATGCACTGCAGTGACTCCAGAGAGTGCACTGGCACCAGTGGGGATGCCGTGCAGTGAGTCCAGAGAGTGCACTGGCACCAGTGGGGATGCAGTGCAGTGAGTCCAGAGAGTGCACTGGCACCACTTCGGATCAGTGCAGTGACTCTAGAGAGTGCACTGGCACCAGTGGGGTTGGAGTGCAGTGACTCTAGAGAGTGCACTGGCACCAGTGGGGATGCAGTGCAGTGAGTCCAGAGAGTGCACTGGCACCACTAGGGAGGCAGTGCAGTGACTCCAGAAAGTGCACTGGCACTACTGGGGATGCAGTGCAGTGAGTCCAGAGAGTGCACTGGCACCAGTGGGGATGCAGTGCAGTGAGTCCAGGCAGTTCACTGGCACCAGTGGGGATGCAGTGCAGTGACTCCAGAGAGTGCACTGGCACCAGTGGGAATGCAGTTCAGTGAGTCCAGAGAGTGCACTGGCACCAGTGGGGATGCAGTGCAGTGTCTCCAGAGAGTGCACTGGCACCAGTGGGGATGCAGTGCAGTGACTCCAGGGAGTGCACTGGCACCAGTGCGGATGCAGTGCAGTGAGTCCAGAGAGTGCACTGGCACCAGTGGGGTTGCAGTGCAGTGACTCCAGAGAGTGCACTGGTACCAGTGGGGATGCAGTGCAGTGACTCCAGAGAGTGCACTGGCACCACTAGGGATGCAGTGCAGTGAGTCCAGAGAGTGCACTGGCACCAGTGGGGATGCAGTGCAGTGAGTCCAGGCAGTTCACTGGCACCAGTGGGGATGCAGTGCAGTGACTCCAGAGAGTGCACTGGCACCACTGGGGATGCAATGCAGTGAGTCCAGAGAGTGCACTGGCACCACTGGGGATGCAATGCAGTGAGTCCAGAGAGTGCTCTGGCTCCACTGGGGATGCAGTGCAGTGAGTACAGAGAGTGCACTGGCACCACTGGGGATGCAGTGCAGTGAGTACAGAGAGTGCAATGGCAGCACAGGGGATGCAGTGCAGTGATTCCAGAGAGTGCACTGGCACCACTGGTGATGCAGTGCAGTGAGTCCAGAGAGTGCATTGGTACCACTGGGAATGCAGTGTAGTGAGTCCAGAGAGTGCACTGGCACCACTGGGGATGCAGTGCAATGAGTCCAGAGAGTGCACTGGCACCACTGGGGATGCACTGCAGTGAGTCCAGAGAGTGCACTGGCACCACTGGGGATGCACTGAAGTGAGTCCAGAGAGTGCACTGGCACCACAGGGGATGCACTGCAGTGAGTCCAGAGAGTGCACTGGCACCACTGGGGATGCAGTGCAGGAAGTCCAGAGAGTGCACTGGCACCACAGGGGATGCAGTGCAGTGACTCCAGAGAGTGCACTGGCAGCAGTGGGGATGCAGTGCAGTGAGTCCAGAGAGTGCACTGGCACTACTGGGGATGCAGTGCAGTGAGTCCAGAGAGTGCACTGGCACCAGTGGGGATGCAGTGCAGTGAGTCCAGAGAGTGCACTGGCACCACTGGTGATGCACTGCAGTGACTCCAGAGACTGCACTGGCACCAGTGGGGATGCAGTGTAGTGAGTCCAGAGAGTGCACTGGCACCAGTGGGGTTGCAGTGCAGTGACTCCAGAGAGTGCACTGGCACCAGTGGGGATGCAGTGCAGTGAGTCCAGAGAGTGCACTGGCACCACTGGGGATGCAGTGCAGTGAGTCCTGAGAGTGCACTGGCACCAGTGGGGATGCAGTGTAGTGAGTCCAGAGAGTGCACTGGCACCAGTGGGGATGCAGTGCAGTGAGTCCAGAGAGTGCACTGGCACCAGTGGGGATGCAGTGCAGTCAGTCCAGAGAGTGCACTGGCACCAGTGGGGATGCAGTGCAGTCAGTCCAGAGAGTGCACTGGCACCAGTGGGGATGCACTGCAGTGAGTCCAGAGAGTGCATTGGCACCAGTGGGGATGTAGTGCAGTGAGTCCAGAGAGTGCACTGGCACCAGTGGGGATGCAGTGCAGTGAGTCCTGAGAGTGCACTGGCACCAGTGGGGATGCAGTGCAGTGAGTGCAGAGAGTGCACTGGCACCAGTGGGGATGCAGTGCAGTGAGTCCAGAGAGTGCACTGGCACCACTGGGGATGCAGTGCAGTGAGTCCTTATAGTGCACTGGCACCAGTGGGGATGCAGTGCAGTGAGTCCAGAGAGTGCACTGGCACCACTGGGGATGCAGTGCAGTGAGTCCAGAGAGTGCATTGACAAAAGTGGGGATGCAGTGCAGTGAGTCCAGAGAGTGCACTGGCACCACTGGGGATGCACTGCAGTGACTCCAGAGAGTGCACTGGCACCAGTGGGGATGCCGTGCAGTGAGTCCAGAGAGTGCACTGGCACCAGTGGGGATGCAGTGCAGTGAGTCCAGAGAGTGCACTGGCACCACTTCGGATCAGTGCAGTGACTCTAGAGAGTGCACTGGCACCAGTGGGGTTGGAGTGCAGTGACTCTAGAGAGTGCACTGGCACCAGTGGGGATGCAGTGCAGTGAGTCCAGAGAGTGCACTGGCACCACTAGGGAGGCAGTGCAGTGACTCCAGAAAGTGCACTGGCACTACTGGGGATGCAGTGCAGTGAGTCCAGAGAGTGCACTGGCACCAGTGGGGATGCAGTGCAGTGAGTCCAGGCAGTTCACTGGCACCAGTGGGGATGCAGTGCAGTGACTCCAGAGAGTGCACTGGCACCAGTGGGAATGCAGTGCAGTGAGTCCAGAGAGTGCACTGGCACCAGTGGGGATGCAGTGCAGTGTCTCCAGAGAGTGTACTGGCACCAGTGGGGATGCAGTGCAGTGACTCCAGGGAGTGCACTGGCACCAGTGGGGATGCAGTGCAGTGAGTCCAGAGAGTGCACTGGCACCAGTGGGGTTGCAGTGCAGTGACTCCAGAGAGTGCACTGGTACCAGTGGGTATGCAGTGCAGTGATTCCAGAGAGTGCACTGGCAGCAGTGGGGCTGCAGTGCAGTGAGTCCAGAGAGTGCATTGGCACCAGTGGGGATGCAAAGCAGTGACTCCAGAGAGTGCACTGGCACCACTGGGGATGCAGTGCAGTGAGTCCAGAGAGTGCACTGGCACCAGTGGGGATGCAGTGCAGTGAGTCCAGAGAGTGCACTGGCACCACTGGGGATGCAATGCAGTGAGTCCAGAGAGTGCTCTGGCTCCACTGGGGATGCAGTGCAGTGAGTACAGAGAGTGCAATGGCACCACTGGGGATGCAGTGCAGTGAGTACAGAGAGTGCAATGGCAGCACAGGGGATGCAGTGCAGTGATTCCAGAGAGTGCACAGGCACCACTGGGGATGCAGTGCAGTGAGTCCAGAGAGTGCATTGGTACCACTGGGAATGCACTGCAGTGAGTCCAGAGAGTGCACTGGCACCACTGGGGATGCAGTGCAGGAAGTCCAGAGAGTGCACTGGCACCACAGGGGATGCAGTGCAGTGACTCCAGAGAGTGCACTGGCAGCAGTGGGGATGCAGTGCAGTGAGTCCAGAGAGTGCACTGGCACTACTGGGGATGCAGTGCAGTGAGTCCAGAGAGTGCAGTGGCACCAGTGGGGATGCAGTGCAGTGAGTCCAGAGAGTGCACTGGCACCACTGGTGATGCACTGCAGTGACTCCAGAGACTGCACTGGCACCAGTGGGGATGCAGTGTAGTGAGTCCAGAGAGTGCACTGGCACCAGTGGGGTTGCAGTGCAGTGACTCCAGAGAGTGCACTGGCACCAGTGGGGATGCAGTGCAGTGAGTCCAGAGAGTGCACTGGCACCACTGGGGATGCAGTGCAGTGAGTCCTGAGAGTGCACTGGCACCAGTGGGGATGCAGTGTAGTGAGTCCAGAGAGTGCACTGGCACCAGTGGGGATGCAGTGCAGTGAGTCCAGAGAGTGCACTGGCACCAGTGGGGATGCAGTGCAGTCAGTCCAGAGAGTGCACTGGCACCAGTGGGGATGCAGTGCAGTCAGTCCAGAGAGTGCACTGGCACCAGTGGGGATGCACTGCAGTGAGTCCAGAGAGTGCATTGGCACCAGTGGGGATGTAGTGCAGTGAGTCCAGAGAGTGCACTGGCACCAGTGGGGATGCAGTGCAGTGAGTCCTGAGAGTGCACTGGCACCAGTGGGGATGCAGTGCAGTGAGTGCAGAGAGTGCACTGGCACCAGTGGGGATGCAGTGCAGTGAGTCCAGAGAGTGCACTGGCACCACTGGGGATGCAGTGCAGTGAGTCCTTATAGTGCACTGGCACCAGTGGGGATGCAGTGCAGTGAGTCCAGAGAGTGCACTGGCACCACTGGGGATGCAGTGCAGTGAGTCCAGAGAGTGCATTGACAAAAGTGGGGATGCAGTGCAGTGAGTCCAGAGAGTGCACTGGCACCACTGGGGATGCACTGCAGTGACTCCAGAGAGTGCACTGGCACCAGTGGGGATGCCGTGCAGTGAGTCCAGAGAGTGCACTGGCACCAGTGGGGATGCAGTGCAGTGAGTCCAGAGAGTGCACTGGCACCACTTCGGATCAGTGCAGTGACTCTAGAGAGTGCACTGGCACCAGTGGGGTTGGAGTGCAGTGACTCTAGAGAGTGCACTGGCACCAGTGGGGATGCAGTGCAGTGAGTCCAGAGAGTGCACTGGCACCACTAGGGAGGCAGTGCAGTGACTCCAGAAAGTGCACTGGCACTACTGGGGATGCAGTGCAGTGAGTCCAGAGAGTGCACTGGCACCAGTGGGGATGCAGTGCAGTGAGTCCAGGCAGTTCACTGGCACCAGTGGGGATGCAGTGCAGTGACTCCAGAGAGTGCACTGGCACCAGTGGGAATGCAGTGCAGTGAGTCCAGAGAGTGCACTGGCACCAGTGGGGATGCAGTGCAGTGTCTCCAGAGAGTGTACTGGCACCAGTGGGGATGCAGTGCAGTGACTCCAGGGAGTGCACTGGCACCAGTGGGGATGCAGTGCAGTGAGTCCAGAGAGTGCACTGGCACCAGTGGGGTTGCAGTGCAGTGACTCCAGAGAGTGCACTGGTACCAGTGGGTATGCAGTGCAGTGATTCCAGAGAGTGCACTGGCAGCAGTGGGGCTGCAGTGCAGTGAGTCCAGAGAGTGCATTGGCACCAGTGGGGATGCAAAGCAGTGACTCCAGAGAGTGCACTGGCACCACTGGGGATGCAGTGCAGTGAGTCCAGAGAGTGCACTGGCACCAGTGGGGATGCAGTGCAGTGAGTCCAGAGAGTGCACTGGCACCACTGGGGATGCAATGCAGTGAGTCCAGAGAGTGCTCTGGCTCCACTGGGGATGCAGTGCAGTGAGTACAGAGAGTGCAATGGCACCACTGGGGATGCAGTGCAGTGAGTACAGAGAGTGCAATGGCAGCACAGGGGATGCAGTGCAGTGATTCCAGAGAGTGCACTGGCACCACTGGGGATGCAGTGCAGTGAGTCCAGAGAGTGCATTGGTACCACTGGGAATGCACTGCAGTGAGTCCAGAGAGTGCACTGGCACCACTGGGGATGCAGTGCAGTGAGTCCAGAGAGTGCACTGGCACCACTGGGGATGCAGTGCAGTGAGTCCAGAGAGTGCACTGGCACCACTGGGGATGCACTGAAGTGAGTACAGAGAGTGCACTGGCACCACAGGGGATGCAGTGCAGTGAGTCCAGAGAGTGCACTGGCACCACTGGGGATGCAGTGCAGTAAGTCCAGAGAGTGCACTGGCACCACAGGGGATGCAGTGCAGTGAGTCCAGAGAGTGCACTGGCACCAGTGGGGATGGAGTGCAGTGAGTCCAGAGAGTTCACTGGCACCAGTGGGGATGCAGTGCAGTGACTCCAGAGAGTGCACTGGCAGCAGTGGGGATGCAGTGCAGTGAGTCCAGAGAGTGCACTGGCACCACTGGGGATGCAGTGCAGTGACTCCAGAGAGTGCACTGGCACCACTGGGGATGCAGTGCAGTGAGTCCAGAGAGTGCACTGGCACCACTAGGGATGCAGTGCAGTGACTGCAGAAAGTGCACTGGCACTACTGGGGATGCAGTGCAGTTAGTCCATAGAGTGCACTGGCACCAGTGGGGATGCAGTGCAGTGAGTCCAGAGAGTGCACTGGCACCACTGGGGCTGCAGTGCAGTGAGTCCAGAGAGTGCACTGGCACCACTGGGGATGCAGTGCAGTGAGTCCAGAGAGTGCACTGGCACCAGTGGGGTTGCAGTGCAGTGAGTCCTTAGAGTGCACTGGCACCAGTGGGGATGCAGTGCAGTGAGTCCAGAGAGTGCACTGGCACCAGTGGGGATGCAGTGCAGTCAGTCCAGAGAGTGCACTGGCACCAGTGGGGATGCACTGCAGTGAGTCCAGAGAGTGCATTGGCACCAGTGGGGATGTAGTGCATTGAGTCCAGAGAGTGCACTGGCACCAGTGGGGATGCAGTGCAGTGAGTCCAGAGACTGCACTGGCACCACTGGGGATGCAGTGCAGTGAGTCCAGAGAGTGCACTGTCACCACCACCGGGATGCAGTACAGTGACTCCATAGAGTGCACTGGCACCAGTGGGGATGCAGTGCAGTGAGTCCAGAGAGTGCACTGGTACCAGTGGGGATGCAGTGCAGTGAGTCCAGAGAGTGCACTGGCACCACTGCGGATCAGTGCAGTGACTCTAGAGAGTGCACTGGCACCAGTGGGGTTGGAGTGCAGTGACTCTAGAGAGTGCACTGGCACCAGTGGGGATGCAGTGCAGTGAGTGCAGAGAGTGCACTGGCACCAGTGGGGATGCAGTGCAGTGAGTCCAGAGAGTGCACTGGCACCACTGGGGATGCAGTGCAGTGAGTCCTTATAGTGCACTGGCACCAGTGGGGATGCAGTGCAGTGAGTCCAGAGAGTGCACTGGCACCAGTAGGGATGCAGTGCAGTGACTCCAGAGAGTGCATTGACACCAGTGGGGATGCAGTGCAGTGAGTCCAGAGAGTGCACTGGCACCACTGGGGATGCACTGCAGTGACTCCAGAGAGTGCACTGGCACCAGTGGGGATGCCGTGCAGTGAGTCCAGAGAGTGCACTGGCACCAGTGGGGATGCAGTGCAGTGAGTCCAGAGAGTGCACTGGCACCACTTCGGATCAGTGCAGTGACTCTAGAGAGTGCACTGGCACCAGTGGGGTTGGAGTGCAGTGACTCTAGAGAGTGCACTGGCACCAGTGGGGATGCAGTGCAGTGAGTCCAGAGAGTGCACTGGCACCACTAGGGAGGCAGT
>NW_027664033.1:0-20000 GCF_964034855.1 Anser brachyrhynchus
TCTCTGGACTCACGGCACTGCATCCCCAGTGGTGCCAGTGCACTCTCTGGACTCACTGCACTGCATCCCCAGTGGTGCCAGTGCACTCTCTGGACTCACTGCACTGTATCCCCAGTGGTGCAAGTGCACTCTCTGGACTCACTGCACTGCATCCCCAGTGGTTCCAGTGCACTCTCTGGACTCACTGCACTGCATCTCCAGAGGTGCCAGTGCACTCTCTGGACTCACTACACTGCATCACCAGTGGTGCCAGTGCACTCTCTGGACTCTCTGCACTGCATCCCCAGTGGTGCCAGTGTACTCTCTGGACTCACTGCACTGCATCCCAGGTGGTGCCAGTGCACTCTCTGGACTCACTGCACTGCATCTCCAGCGGTGCCAGTGCACTCTCTGGACTCACTGCACTGCATCCCCAGTGGTGCCAGTGCACTCTCTGCACTCTCTGCACTGCATCTCCACTGGTGTCAGTGCACTCTCTGGACTCACGGCACTGCATCCCCAGTGGTGCCAGTGCACTCTCTGGACTCACTGCACTGCACCCCCAGTGGTGCCAGTGCCCTCTCTGGACTCACAACACTGCATCCCCAGTGGTGCCCGTGCACTCTCTGGTTCACTGCACTACATCCCCAGGGGTGCCCGTGCACTCTCTGGACTCACTGCAGTGCATCCCCAGTGGTGCCAGTGCACTCTCTGCACTTACTGCAGTGCATCACCAGTGGTGCCAGTGCACTCTCTGGACTCACTGCACTGCATCCCCAGTGGTGCCAGTGCACTCTCTGGACTCACGGCAGTGCATCCCCAGTGGTGCCTGTGCACTCTCTGGACTCACGGCAGTGCATCCCCAGTGGTGCCAGTGCACTCTCTGGACTCACTGCGCTGCATACCCAGTGGTGCCAGTGCACTCTCTGGAGTCACTGCACTGTATCCCCAGTGGTGCAAGTGCACTCTCTGGACTCACTGCACTGCATCCCCAGTGGTGCCAGGGCACTCTCTGGACTCACTGCACTGCATCTCCAGCGGTGCCAGTGCACTCTCTGGACTCACTGCACTGCATCCCCAGTGGTGCCAGTGCACTCTCTGGACTCTCTGCACTGCATCCCCAGTGGTGCCAGTGCACTCTCTGGACTAACTGCACTGCATCCCCGGTGGTGCCACTGCACTCTCTGGACTCACGGCACTGCATCCCCAGTGGTGCCAGTGCACTCTCTGGACTCACTGCACTGCATCCCCAGTGGTGCCAGTATATTCTTTGAATTCACTGCACTGCATCCCCAGTGGTGCCAGGGCACTCTCAGGACTCACTGCACTGCATCCCCAGTGGTTCCAGTGCACTCTCTGGACTCACTGCAGTGCATCCCCAGTGGTGCCAGTGCACTCTCTAGACTCACGGCACTGCATCCCCAGTGCTGCCAGTGCACTCTTTGGACTCACAGCACTGCATCCCCAGTGGTGCCAGTGCACTCTCTGGACTCACAGCACTGCATCCCCAGTGGTGCCAGTGCACTCTCTTGAGTCACTGCACTGCATCCCCAGTGGTGCCAGTGCACTCTCTGTACCCACTGCACTGAATTCCCAGTGGTGCCAGTGCACTCTCTGGACTCACTGCACTGTATCCCCAGTGGTGCCAGTGCACTCTCTGGACTCACGGCACTGCATCCCCAGTGGTGCCAGTGCACTCTCTGGACTCACTGCACTGCATCCCCAGTGGTGCCAGTGCAATCTCTGGACTCACCGGGGTGCATCCCCAGTGGTGCCAGGGTACTCTCTGGACTCACTGCACTGCATCCCCAGTGGTGCCAGTGCACTCTCTGGACTCACGGCACTGCATCCCCAGTGGTGCCAGTGCACTCTCTGGACTCACTGCAGTGCATCCCCGGGGTGCCAGTGCACTCTCTGGACTCACTGCACTGCATCCCCAGTGGTGCCAGTGCACTCTCTGGACTCACTGTAGTGCATCCCCAGTGGTGCCAGTGCACTCTCTGGACTCACTGCACTGCATCCCCAGTGGTGCCAGTGCACTCTCTGGACTCTCTGCCGTGCATCCCCAGTGGTGCCAGTGCACACTGTGGACTCACTGCAGTGCATCCCCAGTGGTGCTAGTGCACTCTCTGGACTCACGGCACTGCATCCCCAGTGGTGCCAGTGAACTCTCTGGACTCACTGCACTGCATCCCCAGTGGTGCCAGTGCACTCTCTGGACTCACTGCACTGCATCCCCACTGGTGCCAGGGTACTCTCTGGACTCACTGCACTGCATCCCCATTGGTGCCACTGCACTCTCTGGACTCACTGCACTGCATCCCCAGTGGTGCCAGTGCACTCTCTGGACTCACCGCACTGCATCACCAGTGGTGCCAGTGCACTCTCTGGACTCTCTGCAGTGTATCCCCAGTGGTGCCAGTGCACTCTCTGGACTCACTGCAGTGCATCCCCAGTGGTGCCAGTGCACTCTCTGGACTCACGGCACTGCATCCCCAGTGGTGCCAGTGCACTCTCTGGACTCACTGCACTGCATCCCCAGTGGTGCCAGTGCACTCTCTGGACTCACTGCACTGCATCCCCAGTGGTGCCAGTGTATTCTCTGAACTCACTGCACTGCAACCCCAGTGTTGCCAGGGCACTCTCTGGACTCACTGCACTGCATCCCCAGTGGTTGCAGTGCACTCTCTGGACTCACTGCACTGCATCGCCAGTGCTGCCAGTGCACTCTTTGGACTGACTGCACTGAATTCCCGGTGGTGCCAGTGCACTCTCTGGACTCACAGCACTGCATCCCCAGTGGTGCCAGTGAACTCTCTGGACTCACTGCACTGCATCCCCAGTGGTGCCAGTGCACTCTCTGGACTCACTGCAGTGCATCCCCAGGGGTGCCAGTGCACTCTCTGGACTCACTAATGACCATCCCCAGTGGTGCCAGTGCACTCTCTGGACTCACTGCACTGCATACCCAGTGGTGCCAGTGCACTCTCTGGACTCACCGGGGTGCATCCCCAGTGGTGCCAGTGCACTCTCTGGATCACTGCACTGCATCCCCATTGGTGACAGTGCACTCTATGGAGTCACTGCACTGCATCCCCAGGGGTGCCAGTGCACTCTCTGGACTCACTGCACTGCATCCCCAGTGGTGCCAGTGCACTCCCTGGACTCACTAATGACCATCCCCAATGGTGCCAGTGCACTCTCTGGACTCACTGAACTGCATCCCCTGTGGTGCCAGTGCACTCTCTGGACTCACTGCACTGCATCCCCAGTGGTGCCAGTGCACTCTCTGGATCACTGCACTGCATCCCCAGTGGTGTCAGTGCACTCTCTGGATTCACTGCAGTGCATCCCCAGGGGTGCCAGTGCACTCTTTGGAGTCACTGCAGTGCATACCCAGTAGTGCCAGTGCACTCTCTGGACCCACTGCACTGCATCGCCAGTGGTGCCAGTGCACTCTCTGGACTCACTGCAGTGCATCCCCAGTGGTGCCAGTGCACTCTCTGGACTCACTGCACTGCATATCCACTGGTGCCAGTGCACTCTCTGGACTCACTGCACTGCATCCCCAGTGGTGACAGTGCACTCTCTGGACTCACTGCACTGCATCCCCAGTGCTGCCAGTGCACTCTCTGGACTCACAGTAGTGCATCCCCAGTGGTGCCAGTACACTCTCTGGACTCACCGGGGTGCATACCCAGTGGTGCCAGTGCACTCTCTGGACTCACTGCACTTCATCCCCAGTGGTGCCAGTGCACTCTCTGGACTCACTGCACTGCATCCCCAGTGGTGCCACGTCACTCTCTGGACTCACGGCACTGCATCCCCAGTGGTGCCAGTGCACTCTCTGGACTCATTGCACTGCATCCCCAGTGATGCCAGTGCACTCTCTGGACTCACTGCACTCCATTTCCAGTGGTGCCAGTGCACTCTCTGGACTCACTGCACTGCACCCCCAGTGGTGCCAGTGCACTCTCTGGACTCACGGCACTGCATCCCCAGTGGTGCCAGTGCACTCTATGGACTCATTGCAGTGCATCCCCGGGCGTGCCAGTGCACACTCTGGACTCACTGCAGTGCATCCCCAGTGGTGCCAGTGCACTCTCTGGACTCACTGCACTACATACCCTGTGTTGCAAGTGCACTCTCTGGACTCACTGCAGTGCATCCCCAGGGGTGCCAGTGCACTCTCTGGACTCACGGCACTGCATCCCCAGTGGTGCCAGTGCACTCTCTGGACTCACTGCAGTGCATCCCCAGTGGTGCCAGTACACTCTCTGGACTCACTGCACTGCATACACAGTGGTGCCAGTGCACTCTCTGGACTCACTGCACTGCATCCCCAGTGGTGCCAGTGCACTCTCTGGACTCACTACACTGCATCCCCAGTGGTGCCAGTGCACTCTCTGGACTCACTGCACTGCTTCCCCAGTGGTGACAGTGCACTCTCTGGACTCACTGCACTGCATCCCCACTGGTGCCAGTGCACTCTCTGGACTCACTGCACTGCATCCCCAGTGGTGCCAGTGCACACTCTGGACTCACGGCACTGCATCACCAGTGGTGCTAGTGCACTCTCTGGACTCACTGCACTGCATCCCCAGTGGTGCCAGGGTACTCTCTGGACTCACTGCACTGCATCCCCAGTGGTGCCAAGGCACTCTCTGGACTCACATCACTGCATCCCCGGTGGTGCCAGTGCACTCTCTGGACTCACGGCATTGCATCCCCACTGGTGCCAGTGCACTCTCTGGACTCATTGCACTGCATCCCCAGTGGTGCCAGTGCACTCTCTGGACTCACGGCACTGCATCCCCAGTGGTGCCAGTGTATTCTCTGAACTCACTGCACTGCATCCCCAGTGGTGCCAGGGCACTCTCTGGACTCACTGCACTGCATCCCCAGTGGTGCCAGTGCACTCTCTGGACTCACTGCACTGCATCCCCAGTGGTGCCAGAGCACTCTCTGGACTCACTGCACTGCCTCCCCAGTGCTGCCAGTGCACTCTTTGGACTCACTACACTGAATTCCCGGTGGTGCCAGTGCACTCTCTGGACTCACGGCACTGCATCCCCAGTGGTGCTAGTGCACTCTCTGGACTCACGGCACTGCATCCCCAGTGGTGCCAGTGCACTCTCTGGAGTCACTGCAGTGCATCCCCACTGGTGCCAGGGTACTCTCTGGACTCACTGCACTGCATCCCCAGTGGTGCCAGTGCACTCTCTGGACTCACTGCACTGCATCCCCAGTGGTGCCAGTGCACTCTCTGGACTCACTGCACTGCATCCCCATTGGTGCCAGTGTACTCTCTGGACTCACTAATGACCATCCCCAGTGGTGCCAGTGCACTCTCTGGACTCACTGCACTGCATCACCAGTGGTGCCAGTGCACTCTCTGGACTCTCTGCACTGCATCCCCAGTGGTGCCAGTGTACTCTCTGGACTCACTGCACTGCATCCCAGGTGGTGCCAGTGCACTCTCTGGACTCACTGCACTGCATCTCCAGCGGTGCCAGTGCACTCTCTGGACTCACTGCACTGCACCCCCAGTGGTGCCAGTGCCCTCTCTGGACTCACAACACTGCATCCCCAGTGGTGCCCGTGCACTCCCTGGTTCACTGCACTACATCCCCAGGGGTGCCCGTGCACTCTCTGGACTCACTGCAGTGCATCCCCAGTGGTGCCAGTGCACTCTCTGCACTTACTGCAGTGCATCACCAGTGGTGCCAGTGCACTCTCTGGACTCACTGCACTGCATCCCCAGTGGTGCCAGTGCACTCTCTGGACTCACGGCAGTGCATCCCCAGTGGTGCCTGTGCACTCTCTGGACTCACGGCAGTGCATCCCCAGTGGTGCCAGTGCACTCTCTGGACTCACTGCGCTGCATACCCAGTGGTGCCAGTGCACTCTCTGGAGTCACTGCACTGTATCCCCAGTGGTGCAAGTGCACTCTCTGGACTCACTGCACTGCATCTCCAGTGGTGCCAGGGCACTCTCTGGACTCACTGCACTGCATCTCCAGCGGTGCCAGTGCACTCTCTGGACTCACTGCACTGCATCCCCAGTGGTGCCAGTGCACTCTCTGGACTCTCTGCACTGCATCCCCAGTGGTGCCAGTGCACTCTCTGGACTAACTGCACTGCATCCCCGGTGGTGCCACTGCACTCTCTGGACTCACGGCACTGCATCCCCAGTGGTGCCAGTGCACTCTCTGGACTCACTGCACTGCATCCCCAGTGGTGCCAGTGTATTCTTTGAATTCACTGCACTGCATCCCCAGTGGTGCCAGGGCACTCTCAGGACTCACTGCACTGCATCCCCAGTGGTTCCAGTGCACTCTCTGGACTCACTGCAGTGCATCCCCAGTGGTGCCAGTGCACTCTCTAGACTCACGGCACTGCATCCCCAGTGCTGCCAGTGCACTCTTTGGACTCACAGCACTGCATCCCCAGTGGTGCCAGTGCACTCTCTGGACTCACAGCACTGCATCCCCAGTGGTGCCAGTGCACTCTCTTGAGTCACTGCACTGCATCCCCAGTGGTGCCAGTGCACTCTCTGTACCCACTGCACTGAATTCCCAGTGGTGCCAGTGCACTCTCTGGACTCACTGCACTGTATCCCCAGTGGTGCCAGTGCACTCTCTGGACTCACGGCACTGCATCCCCAGTGGTGCCAGTGCACTCTCTGGACTCACTGCACTGCATCCCCAGTGGTGCCAGTGCAATCTCTGGACTCACCGGGGTGCATCCCCAGTGGTGCCAGGGTACTCTCTGGACTCACTGCACTGCATCCCCAGTGGTGCCAGTGCACTCTCTGGACTCACGGCACTGCATCCCCAGTGGTGCCAGTGCACTCTCTGGACTCACTGCAGTGCATCCCCAGTGGTGCCAGTGCACTCTCTGGACTCACTGCACTGCATCCCCAGTGGTGCCAGTGCACTCTCTGGACTCACTGTAGTGCATCCCCAGTGGTGCCAGTGCACTCTCTGGACTCACTGCACTGCATCCCCAGTGGTGCCAGTGCACTCTCTGGACTCTCTGCCGTGCATCCCCAGTGGTGCCAGTGCACACTGTGGACTCACTGCAGTGCATCCCCAGTGGTGCTAGTGCACTCTCTGGACTCACGGCACTGCATCCCCAGTGGTGCCAGTGAACTCTCTGGACTCACTGCACTGCATCCCCAGTGGTGCCAGTGCACTCTCTGGACTCACTGCACTGCATCCCCACTGGTGCCAGGGTACTCTCTGGACTCACTGCACTGCATCCCCATTGGTGCCACTGCACTCTCTGGACTCACTGCACTGCATCCCCAGTGGTGCCAGTGCACTCTCTGGACTCACCGCACTGCATCACCAGTGGTGCCAGTGCACTCTCTGGACTCTCTGCAGTGTATCCCCAGTGGTGCCAGTGCACTCTCTGGACTCACTGCAGTGCATCCCCAGTGGTGCCAGTGCACTCTCTGGACTCACGGCACTGCATCCCCAGTGGTGCCAGTGCACTCTCTGGACTCACTGCACTGCATCCCCAGTGGTGCCAGTGCACTCTCTGGACTCACTGCACTGCATCCCCAGTGGTGCCAGTGTATTCTCTGAACTCACTGCACTGCAACCCCAGTGTTGCCAGGGCACTCTCTGGACTCACTGCACTGCATCCCCAGTGGTTGCAGTGCACTCTCTGGACTCACTGCACTGCATCGCCAGTGCTGCCAGTGCACTCTTTGGACTGACTGCACTGAATTCCCGGTGGTGCCAGTGCACTCTCTGGACTCACAGCACTGCATCCCCAGTGGTGCCAGTGAACTCTCTGGACTCACTGCACTGCATCCCCAGTGGTGCCAGTGCACTCTCTGGACTCACTGCAGTGCATCCCCAGGGGTGCCAGTGCACTCTCTGGACTCACTAATGACCATCCCCAGTGGTGCCAGTGCACTCTCTGGACTCACTGCACTGCATACCCAGTGGTGCCAGTGCACTCTCTGGACTCACCGGGGTGCATCCCCAGTGGTGCCAGTGCACTCTCTGGATCACTGCACTGCATCCCCATTGGTGCCAGTGCACTCTATGGAGTCACTGCACTGCATCCCCAGGGGTGCCAGTGCACTCTCTGGACTCACTGCACTGCATCCCCAGTGGTGCCAGTGCACTCCCTGGACTCACTAATGACCATCCCCAATGGTGCCAGTGCACTCTCTGGACTCACTGAACTGCATCCCCTGTGATGCCAGTGCACTCTCTGGACTCACTGCACTGCATCCCCAGTGGTGCCAGTGCACTCTCTGGATCACTGCACTGCATCCCCAGTGGTGTCAGTGCACTCTCTGGATTCACTGCAGTGCATCCCCAGGGGTGCCAGTGCACTCTTTGGAGTCACTGCAGTGCATACCCAGTAGTGCCAGTGCACTCTCTGGACCCACTGCACTGCATCGCCAGTGGTGCCAGTGCACTCTCTGGACTCACTGCAGTGCATCCCCAGTGGTGCCAGTGCACTCTCTGGACTCACTGCACTGCATATCCACTGGTGCTAGTGCACTCTCTGGACTCACTGCACTGCATCCCCAGTGGTGACAGTGCACTCTCTGGACTCACTGCACTGCATCCCCAGTGCTGCCAGTGCACTCTCTGGACTCACAGTAGTGCATCCCCAGTGGTGCCAGTACACTCTCTGGACTCACCGGGGTGCATACCCAGTGGTGCCAGTGCACTCTCTGGACTCACTGCACTTCATCCCCAGTGGTGCCAGTGCACTCTCTGGACTCACTGCACTGCATCCCCAGTGGTGCCACGTCACTCTCTGGACTCACGGCACTGCATCCCCAGTGGTGCCAGTGCACTCTCTGGACTCATTGCACTGCATCCCCAGTGATGCCAGTGCACTCTCTGGACTCACTGCACTCCATTTCCAGTGGTGCCAGTGCACTCTCTGGACTCACTGCACTGCACCCCCAGTGGTGCCAGTGCACTCTCTGGACTCACGGCACTGCATCCCCAGTGGTGCCAGTGCACTCTATGGACTCATTGCAGTGCATCCCCGGTCGTGCCAGTGCACACTCTGGACTCACTGCAGTGCATCCCCAGTGGTGCCAGTGCACTCTCTGGACTCACTGCACTACATACCCTGTGTTGCAAGTGCACTCTCTGGACTCACTGCAGTGCATCCCCAGGGGTGCCAGTGCACTCTCTGGACTCACTGGACTGCATCACCAGTGGTGCCAGTGCACTCTCTGGACTCACTGCAGTGCATCCCCAGTGGTGCCAGTACACTCTCTGGACTCACTGCACTGCATACACAGTGGTGCCAGTGCACTCTCTGGACTCACTGCACTGCATCCCCAGTGGTGCCAGTGCACTCTCTGGACTCACTACACTGCATCCCCAGTGGTGCCAGTGCACTCTCTGGACTCACTGCACTGCTTCCCCAGTGGTGACAGTGCACTCTCTGGACTCACAGCACTGCATCCCCACTGGTGCCAGTGCACTCTCTGGACTCACTGCACTGCATCCCCAGTGGTGCCAGTGCACACTCTGGACTCACGGCACTGCATCACCAGTGGTGCTAGTGCACTCTCTGGACTCACTGCACTGCATCCCCAGTGGTGCCAGGGTACTCTCTGGACTCACTGCACTGCATCCCCAGTGGTGCCAAGGCACTCTCTGGACTCACTGCACTGCATCCCCGGTGGTGCCAGTGCACTCTCTGGACTCACGGCATTGCATCCCCACTGGTGCCAGTGCACTCTCTGGACTCATTGCACTGCATCCCCAGTGGTGCCAGTGCACTCTCTGGACTCACGGCACTGCATCCCCAGTGGTGCCAGTGTATTCTCTGAACTCACTGCACTGCATCCCCAGTGGTGCCAGGGCACTCTCTGGACTCACTGCACTGCATCCCCAGTGGTGCCAGTGCACTCTCTGGACTCACTGCACTGCATCCCCAGTGGTGCCAGAGCACTCTCTGGACTCACTGCACTGCCTCCCCAGTGCTGCCAGTGCACTCTTTGGACTCACTACACTGAATTCCCGGTGGTGCCAGTGCACTCTCTGGACTCACGGCACTGCATCCCCAGTGGTGCTAGTGCACTCTCTGGACTCACGGCACTGCATCCCCAGTGGTGCCAGTGCACTCTCTGGAGTCACTGCAGTGCATCCCCACTGGTGCCAGGGTACTCTCTGGACTCACTGCACTGCATCCCCAGTGGTGCCAGTGCACTCTCTGGACTCACTGCACTGCATCGCCATTGGTGCCAGTGTACTCTCTGGACTCACTAATGACCATCCCCAGTGGTCCCAGTGCACTCTCTGGACTCACTGCACTGCATCCACAGTGGTGCCAGTGCACTCTCTGGACTCACCGGGGTGCATCCCCAGTGGTGCCAGTGCACTCTCTGGATCACTGCAGTGCATCACCAGTGGTGCCAGTGCGCTCTATGGAGTCACTGCAGTGCATCCCCAGGGGTGCCAGTGCACTCTCTGGACTCACTGCACTGCATCCCCAGTGGTGCCAGTGCACTCTCTGGACTCACTGCACTGCATCCCCAGTGGTGACAGTGCACTCTCTGGACTCACTCCACTGCATCCCCAGTGGTGCCAGTGCACTCTCTGGACTCACTGCAGTGCATCCCCAGTGGTGCCAGTGCACTCTGTGGACTCACTGCAGTGCATCCCCAGTGGTGCCAGTGCACTCTCTGGATCACTGCACTGCATCCCCAGTGGTGCCAGTGCACTCTCTGGACTCACTGCACTGCATCCCCAGTGGTGCCAATGCACTCTCTGGACTCACTGCGCTGCATCCCCAGTGGTGCCACTGCACTCTCTGGACTCACTGCACTCCATTCCCAGTGGTGCCAGTGCACTCTCTTGACTCACTGCAGTGCATCCCCAGTGGTGCCAGTGCACTCTCTGGACTCACTGCACTGCATCCCCAGTGGTGCCAGTGCACTCACTGGACTCACTGCAGTGCATCCCCAGTGGTGCCAGTGCACTCTCTGGACTCACTGCACTGCATCCCCAGTGGTGTCACTGCACTCTCTGGACTCACCGGGGTGCATCCCCAGTGGTGCCAGTGCACTCTCTGGACTCACTGCAGTGCATCCCCAGTGGTGCAAGTGCACTCCCTGGACTCGCTGCAGTGCATCCCCGGTGGGGCCAGTGCACTCTCTGGACTCACTGCACTGCATCCCCAGTGGTGCCAGTGCACTCTCTGGACTCACTGCACTGCATCCCCAGTGGTGCCAGTGCACTCTCTGGACTCACTGCACTGCATCGCCATTGGTGCCAGTGCACTCTCTGGACTCACTGCACTGCATCGCCATTGGTGCCAGTGCACTCTCTGGACTCACTGCACTCCATTCCCAGTGGTGCCAGTGCACTCTCTGGACTCACTGCAGTGCATCCCCAGTGGTGCCAGTGCACTCTCTGGAGTCACTGTGCTGCATCCCCAGTGGTGCCAGTGCACTCTCTGGACTCATTGCACTGCATCCCCAGTGGTGCCAGTGCACTCTCTGGACTCACTGCAGTGCATCCCCAGTGCTGTCAGTGTACTCTCTGGACTCACTGCACTGCATCCCCAGTGGTGCCAGTGCACTCTCTGGACTCACTGCACTGCATCCCCAGTGGTGAAAGTGCCCTCTGTGGACTCACTGCACTGCATCCCCAGTGGTGCCAGTGCACTCTCTGGACTCACTGCACTGCATCCCCAGTGGTGCCAGTGTACTCTCTGGACTCAGTGCACTGCATCCCCAGTGGTGCCAGTGCACTCTCTGGACTCATGGCACTGCATCCCCAGTGGTGACAGTGCACTCTCTGGACTGACGGCACTGCATCCCCAGTGGTGCCTGTACACTCTCTGGACTCACGGCACTGCATCCCCTGTGGTGCCAGTGCACTTTCTGGACTCGCATGGGTGCATCCCCAGTGGTGCCAGGGTACTTTCTGGACTCACTGCACTGCATCCCCAGTGGTGCCAGTGCACTCTCTGGACTCACTGCACTGCATCCCCAGTGGTGCCAGTGCAATCTCTGGACTCACCGGGGTGCATCCCCAGTGGTGCCAGTGCACTCTCTGGACTCACTGCACTGAATCCTCAGTGGTGCCAGTGCATGCTTTGGAGTCACTGCACTGCATCCCCAGTGGTGCCAGTGCACTCTATGGAGTCACTGCACTGCATCCCCAGGGGTGCCAGTGCACTCTCTGGACTCACGGCACTGCATCCCCTGTGGTGCCAGTGCACTCTCTGGACTCGCAGGGGTGCATCCCCAGTGGTGCCAGGGTACTTTCTGGACTCACTGCACTGCATCCCCAGTGGTGCCAGTGCACTCTCTGGACTCACTGCACTGCATCCCCAGTGGTGCCAGTGCACTCTCTGGACTCACCGGGGTGCATCCCCAGTGGTGCCAGTGCACTCTATGGAGTCACTGCACTGCATCCCCAGGGGTGCCAGTGCACTCTCTGGACTCACGGCACTGCATCCCCAGTGGTGCCAGTGCACTCTCTGGACTCACTACACTGCATCCCCAGTGGTGCCAGTGCACTCTCTGGACTCACTGCACTGCATCCCCAGTGGTGCCAGTGCATACTCTGGAGTTACTGCACTGCATCCCCAGTGGTGACAGTGCACTCTCTGGACTCACTGCACTGCATCCCCTGTGGTGCCAGTGCACTCTCTGGACTCACTGCACTGCATCCCCAGTGGTGCCAGTGCACTCTCTGGACTCACTCCACTGCATCCCCAGTGGTGCCAGTGCACACTCTGGACTCACGGCACTGCATCCCCAGTGGTGCCAGTGCACTCTATGGAGTCACTGCACTGCATCCCCAGTGCTGCCAGTGCACTCTCTGGACTCACTGCAGTGCATCCCCAGTGGTTCCAGTGCACTCTCTGGACTCACTGCACTGCATCCCCAGTGGTGAAAGTGCCCTCTGTGGACTCACTGCAGTGCATCCCCAGTGGTGCCAGTGCACTCTCTGGACTCACTGCACTGCATCCCCAGTGGTGCCAGTGTACTCTCTGGACTCAGTGCACTGCATCCCCAGTGGTGCCAGTGCACTCTCTGGACTCATGGCACTGCATCCCCAGTGGTGACAGTGCACTCTCTGGACTGACGGCACTGCATCCCCAGTGGTGCCTGTACACTCTCTGGACTCACGGCACTGCATCCCCAGTGGTGCCAGTGCACTCTCTGGACTCACGGCACTGCATCCCCAGTGGTGCTAGTGCACTCTCTGGACTCACGGCACTGCATCCCCTGTGGTGCCATTGCACTCTCTGGACTCGCATGGGTGCATCCCCAGTGGTGCCAGGGTACTTTCTGGACTCACTGCACTGCATCCCCAGTGGTGCCAGTGCACTCTCTGGACTCACTGCACTGCATCCCCAGTGGTGCCAGTGCAATCTCTGGACTCACCGGGGTGCATCCCCAGTGGTGCCAGTGCACTCTCTGGACTCACTGCACTGAATCCTCAGTGGTGCCAGTGCATGCTTTGGAGTCACTGCACTGCATCCCCAGTGGTGCCAGTGCACTCTATGGAGTCACTGCACTGCATCCCCAGGGGTGCCAGTGCACTCTCTGGACTCACGGCACTGCATCCCCTGTGGTGCCTGTGCACTCTCTGGACTCGCAGGGGTGCATCACCAGTGGTGCCAGGGTACTTTCTGGACTCACTCCACTGCATCCCCAGTGGTGCCAGTGCACTCTCTGGACTCACTGCACTGCATCCCCAGTGGTGCCAGTGCAATCTCTGGACTCACCGGGGTGCATCCCCAGTGGTGCCAGTGCACTCTCTGGACTCACTGCACTGAATCCTCAGTGGTGCCAGTGCATGCTTTGGAGTCACTGCACTGCATCCCCAGTGGTGCCAGTGCACTCTCTGGACTCACTGCACTGCCTCCCCAGTGGTGCCAGTACACTCTCTGGACTCACAGCACTGCATCCCCAGTGGTGCCAGTGAACTCTATGGACTCACTGCACTGTATCCCCAGTGGTGCCAATGCACTCTCTGGACTCACTGCACTGCATCCCCAGTGGTGCCAGTGCACTCTCTGGACTCACGGCACTGCATCCCCAGTGGTGCCAGTGCACACTCTGGACTCACGGCACTGCATCCCCAGTGGTGCTAGTGCACTCTCTGGACTCACGGCACTGCATCCCCAGTGGTGCCAGTGCACTCTCTGGACTCACTGCACTGCATCCCCAGTGGTGCCAGAGAACTCTCTGGACTCACTGCACTGCATCCCCAGTGGTGCCAAGGCACTCTCTGGACTCACTGCACTGCATCCCCAGTGGTGCCAGTGCACTCTCTGGACTCACTGCAGTGCATCCCCAGTGGTGCCAGTGCGCACTCTGCACTCACGGCACTGCATCCCCAGTGGTGCTAGTGCACTCTCTGGACACACGGCACTGCATCCCCAGTGGTGCCAGTGCACTCTCTGGACTCACTGCACTGCATCCCCAGTGGTGCCAGTGCACTCTCTGGACTCACCGGGGTGCATCCCCAGTGGTGCCAGTGCACTCTCTGGAGTCACTGCACTGCATCCCCAGTGGTGCCAGTGCACTCTATGGAGTCACTGCACTGCATCCCCAGGGGTGCCAGTGCACTCTCTGGACTCACGGCACTGCATCCCCAGTGGTGCCAGTGCACTCTCTGGACTCACTACACTGCATCCCCAGTGGTGCCAGTGCACTCTCTGGACTCACTGCACTGCATCCCCAGTGGTGCCAGTGCATACTCTGGAGTTACTGCACTGCATCCCCAGTGGTGACAGTGCACTCTCTGGACTCACTGCACTGCATCCCCTGTGGTGCCAGTGCACTCTCTGGACTCACTGCACTGCATCCCCAGTGGTGCCAGTGCACTCTCTGGACTCACTCCACTGCATCCCCAGTGGTGCCAGTGCACACTCTGGACTCACGGCACTGCATCCCCAGTGGTGCCAGTGCACTCTATGGAGTCACTGCACTGCATCCCCAGTGCTGCCAGTGCACTCTCTGGACTCACTGCAGTGCATCCCCAGTGGTGCCAGTGCACTCTCTGGACTCACCGGGGTGCATCCCCAGTGGTGCCAGTGCACTCTCTGGAGTCACTGCACTGCATCCCCAGTGGTGCCAGTGCACTCTATGGAGTCACTGCACTGCATCCCCAGGGGTGCCAGTGCACTCTCTGGACTCACGGCACTGCATCCCCAGTGGTGCCAGTGCACTCTCTGGACTCACTACACTGCATCCCCAGTGGTGCCAGTGCACTCTCTGGACTCACTGCACTGCATCCCCAGTGGTGCCAGTGCACTCTCTGGACTCACTGCACTGCATCCCCAGTGGTGCCAGTGCAATCTGTGGACTCACCGCACTGCATCCCCTGTGGTGCCAGTGCACTCTCTGGACTCACGGCACTGCATCCCCAGTGGTGCCAGTGCACTCTCTGGACTCACTACACTGCATCCCCAGTGGTGCCAGTGCACTCTCTGGACTCACTGCACTGCATCCCCAGTGGTGCCAGTGCACTCTCTGGACTCACTGCACTGCATCCCCAGTGGTGCCAGTGCAATCTGTGGACTCACCGCACTGCATCCCCTGTGGTGCCAGTGCACTCTCTGGACTCACTGCACTGCATCCCCAGTGGTGCCAGTGCACTCTCTGGACTCACTCCACTGCATCCCCAGTGGTGCCAGTGCACACTCTGGACTCACGGCACTGCATCCCCAGTGGTGCCAGTGCACTCTATGGAGTCACTGCACTGCATCCCCAGTGCTGCCAGTGCACTCTCTGGACTCACTGCAGTGCATCCCCAGTGGTGCCAGTGCACTCTCTGGACTCACCGGGGTGCATCCCCAGTGGTGCCAGTGCACTCTCTGGGCTCACCGGGGTGCATCCCCAGTGGTGCCAGTGCACTCTCTGGACTCACTGCATTGCATCCTCAGTGTTGCCAGTGCACTCTCTGGACTCACTGCAGTGCATCCCCACTGGTGCCAGTGCACTCTCTGGACTCACTGCACTGCATCCCCAGTGGTGCCAGTGCACTCTCTGGACTCACTGCACTGCATCCCCAGTGGTGCCAGTGCACTCTCTGGATTCACTGCAGTGCATCCCCAGTGGTGCCAGTGCACTCTCTGGACTCACGGCACTGCATCCCCAGTGGTGCCAGAGCACTCTCTGGACTCACGGCAGTGCATCCGCAGTGGTGCCAGTGCACTCTCAGGAGTTACGGCAGTGCATCCCCAGTGGTGCCAGTGCACTCTCTGGACTCACGGCAGTGCATCCCCAGTGGTGCCAGTGCACTCTCTGGACTCACCGGGGTGCATTCCCAGTTGTGAAAGTGCACTCTCTGGAGTCACCGCAGTGCATCCCCAGTGGTGCCAGTGCACTCTCTGGACTCACTGCAGTGCATCGCCAGTGATCCCAATGCACTCTCTGGACTCACTGCAGTGCATCCCCTGTGGTGCCAGTGCACTCTCTGGACTCACTGCACTGCATCCCCAGTGGTGCCAGTGCACTCTCTGGACTCACTGCACTGAATCCTCAGTGGTGCCAGTGCATGCTTTGGAGTCACTGCACTGCATCCCCAGTGGTGCCAGTGCACTCTATGGAGTCACTGCACTGCATCCCCAGGGGTGCCAGTGCACTCTCTGGACTCACGGCACTGCATCCCCTGTGGTGCCTGTGCACTCTCTGGACTCGCAGGGGTGCATCACCAGTGGTGCCAGGGTACTTTCTGGACTCACTGCACTGCATCCCCAGTGGTGCCAGTGCACTCTCTGGACTCACTGCACTGCATCCCCAGTGGTGCCAGTGTACTCTCTGGACTCAGTGCACTGCATCCCCAGTGGTGCCAGTGCACTCTCTGGACTCATGGCACTGCATCCCCAGTGGTGACAGTGCACTCTCTGGACTGACGGCACTGCATCCCCAGTGGTGCCTGTACACTCTCTGGACTCACGGCACTGCATCCCCAGTGGTGCCAGTGCACTCTCTGGACTCACGGCACTGCATCCCCAGTGGTGCCAGTGCACTCTCTGGACTCACCGGGGTGCATTCCCAGTTGTGAAAGTGCACTCTCTGGAGTCACCGCAGTGCATCCCCAGTGGTGCCAGTGCACTCTCTGGACTCACTGCAGTGCATCGCCAGTGATCCCAATGCACTCTCTGGACTCACTGCAGTGCATCCCCTGTGGTGCCAGTGCACTCTCTGGACTCACTGCACTGCATCCCCAGTGGTGCCAGTGCACTCTCAGGACTCACTGCACTGCATCACCAGTGGTGCCAGTGCACTCTCTGGACTCACTGCACTGCATCCCCAGTGGTGCCAGTGCACTCTCTGGACTCACTGCAGTGCATTTCCAGTGGTGCCAGTGCACTCTCTGGACTCACCGGGGTGCATCCCCAGTGGTGCCAGTGCACTCTCTGGACTCAGTGCAGTACATCCCCAGTGGTGCCAGTGCACTCTCTGGACTCACTGCAGTTCATCCCCAGTGGTGCCAGTGCACTCTCTGGACTCACTGCAGTGCATCCCCAGTGGTGCCAGTGCACTCTCTGGACTCACTGCACTGCATCCCCAGTGGTGCCAGGGCACTCTCTGGACTCACTGCCCTGCATCCCCAGTGGTGCCAGTGCAGTCTCTGGACTCACTGCAGTACATCCCCAGTGGTGCCAGTGCACTCTCTAGACTCACCGGGGTGCATCCCCAGTGGTGCCAGTGCACTCTCTGGACTCACTGCACTGCATCCCCAGTGGTGCCAGTGCACTCTCTGGACTCACCGGGGTGCATCCCCGGTGGTGCCAGTGCACTCTCTGGAGTCACCGGGGTTCTCCACTGAAAACTTCTTTCTTTACTTTGCTCTACGTTTCCTGGCACTGCTGGGACTTTCCTTGTACCAGTTTGCACTGCTTTGCTTTGCCTTGCTCTGCGTTGCCTTCCCGGGCCATGCTTTTTCCGGCCACGCTTTCCTTTGTTTTGCTTCGCTTTGTATTCCTGCCACGGCTTTGCTTTACCTTCTCTGCTCTTCTTTGCTTTTCCTACGCCTGCTGTGCTTTGCCTTGCCTCCTCAAACTGCTTTCTTTCTTTTGCTCTACATTTCCTGGCACTGCTTTGCTTTTGCTTGTGCTACTTTCGTTTGCTTTGCTCTGCCTTGCACTGCTTTGCCTTTCCTGGACACGCTTTACTTTGCTTTTCCTGGCCCTGTTTTGCTTGTTGGTTTTTTTTGCCTTTTATTTTATTTTATTTTATTTTATTTTTTTAATATAGATACATATTCATTGCATTGCTTTGTTTTATTTTTGGACCTTTTGGCTTTGGTTTTCCTGGCCGTGCTTTGCTTTTCCTGGCCATGCTTTTTCAGGCCACGCTTTCCTTTGTCTTGCTCTGCTTTTATTCCTGGCACCTCTGGGTTTTACTTTCTTTGCTCTGCTTTCCTTTTCCTACCCCTGCTGTGCTTTGCCTTGCCTCAAACTGCTTTCTTTCATTTCCTCTACGTTTCCTGGCACTGCTGGGACTTTCCTTGTGCAAGTTTGTACTGCTTTGCTTTGCCTTGCTCGGCTTTCCTCTTCATTGCTCTGCTGTCCTGTGTTGCGCTAGGCTTCCTTCGCAGACTGTCCCGACGATTTTGCCAATGAGGCTATCGGTATATTTAGGAACGCATAAACCCTCAGACACACAGCTGGGCCTCCCCGCAGCCCGGACACTGTCCCCTCGCAACTCGAGGGTGGGGGCAGCAGGCCCAGCCACCTGACATGGTCAGTTCTGTGGCCCCAGCCGTGTGGCCTGCCGCTAGGCGGGCCCCACTGCTCCCCGTCTGGGGACGGTGTTGGGTGAGGTTTTGAACGACGATCAGTAAATACATGATTCCCACAACTACATTGGATGGAAGGCAACAATCAATAAATAAATAAATAAATAAATAAATAAAGATAAAACCAGGTAAAGCAAGACATGGTTCTTGCCCGCTGTCACGGCGGACTATGAGGTGTCAGGGAGGCCGGGGAGCGGGCGAGCAGGGTACAGCCACCGTCTGAGTCTGGCCGCCAGCTCTACCCGGCATGAGGGCCCTGCGGTCTTTGCCCCGCAGACACTGGGAACCGGCAGGAGGGCTGGCCGCCAGCTCCTTACATTTGCTTCGCTTCTCTTTCTTTTTCCTTGCTCTGCTTTGCTTTGCTCTGCTCTTCCGGGCACACTTTTGCTTTTCCTTCTCTACTTTGCTCTGCTTTTCTTGCCCCTGCTTTGCTTTCCTTTGCCTCAGATTGCTTTGCTTTGCTTTGTTTGCTCTGTCTTTCCTGGCAATGCTTTGCTTTTCCTCGTGCTACTTCGCTTTGCTTTGCTTTGCCTTGCTCTGCTTTGCCTCCACTGGCCATGTTTTCTTTTGCTTTTTCAGGCCACGCTTTCCTTTGTCTTGCTTTGCTTTGTATTCCTGCCACGGCTTTGCTTTACCTTCTCTGCTCTGCTTTGCTTTTCCTACCCCTGCTGTGCTTTGCCTTGCTTCCTCAAACTGCTTTCTTCCTTTTGCTCTACATTTCCTGGCACTGCTTTGCTTTTCCTTGTGCTACTTCACTTTGCTTTGCTCTGCCTTGCACTGCTTTGCCTTTCCTGGACACGCTTTACTTTGCTTTTCCTGGCCCTGCTTTGCTTGGGTTTTTTTTGCCTTTTTTTTTTCTTTTTTTTTTTTTTTTTTACTTTAGGTATATATTCTTTGCATTGCTTTGTATTATTTTTGGACCTTTTTACTTTGGTTTTCCTGGCCGCGCTTTGCTTTTCCTGACCCTGCTTTTTCAGGCCATGCTTTCCTTTGTCTTGCTTCGCTTCGTATTCCTGGCACCTCTTGGTTTTACTTTCTCAGCTCTGCTTTGCTTTTCCTACCCCTGCTGTGCTTTGCCTTGCCTCAAACTGCTTTCGTAACTTTGCTCTACGTTTCCTGGCACTGCTGGGACTTTCCTTGTACAAGTTTGCACTGCTTTGCTTTGCCTTGCTCTGCTTTGCCTTTCCGGGCCATGCTTTTTCAGGCCACGCTTTCCTTTGTCTTGCTTCGCTTCGTATTCCTGGCACCT